>NC_051159.1:138036170-138087756 GCF_013339745.2 Dermacentor silvarum | reverse complement strand
TTTGTAAGAATATACCCCTTTGTTAAACGTTACCGTGCTAAGAGTGTACTTCTGTAGATACACAGTTTTCATAAGGGTGATTTTCTTCCCTAAATTGAATGAGCGAGTGCGCAGTCTCAGCAGCGATTTATTTGTCGCAAATATTTCGCATATCTGTCGCTCACAGCCACATCAGCGATGCTAGAATTGCATAATAACAGACGGTATGAGATGAGCACGTTGTTCGGTGGAATGAGGTTGTGTAGTAAAAGCATAATTTTAAAATCGGGTGCTTACTTTATTACTCAAGCCTAGCCGTCCTCTGATGGAGTTGATGTGGCTAATGCGAAATTTCACAGGCGGAGAAGGAACTCATTATTACCCATTGTTAGTATCTATTCATTGGGGATATATTGTTGCTTGGGTACATATACTGATATATTAGACACAGATTAGAGCACTGCACGGGCTCGGTCTTGCACATATGCCAATGCCCTACCCGGCATGTAGGCCAGTCTTGGACCAGATAAGCAAGTTCTGACACGCGCCTATGTTTAGGAGTTTTGGTCATGGTTGGGGCTCAGTTTGATCATGCTTGGGCTTCAATTGGGTCTATTGTGTGACCGGTTATGGTATGGGTAACTTGGCGAAACTGTCATCCATGATAATTGCATTTGCACTTGGGGTATTTGGAATAAATGAATAAATTGGTGCTCTTACAGGATTTCCGGTCAGTACTGCTGGTTGGCCTATGTGAAAGCAGGGGGTAGGCATTCCACGATACTCTAGTGGTGCAATGCACCGATTATAGTGCGCGTAAACTGCGCCCCTCGCTCTCTGGCAAAACGGTACACTGGCCACCGGCGGCCAGTCGTGTCAACCTGCGCCTCAATTTTTTTCCGTCTGCGCGACACCCGTCAGTTCTGGTCAGCATACTTCTGAGGTTATTAAACCTCGGATTTCTTGAGGTGAGCTTCGCGCTCCGGCGAGAGATGGACTACCCGACGTTGGAATGCAGGTGGCAAGATGAGTGACAGTGGCCTTGCCGGACAGCAAGGAGGAGCGCAGTAGCCGGGTGGGGAGTACCGGCGAAGGACGAATTTCAAAAGTGACGAGCCGTCACAAGATTGGAATAAATCAACGACGAATTAGTCAGATTCATCGTGCAGTCATCGGCACCAAACAGAACACATGAGAGAAGGGGATGAACAACAGCGCTAGACCATTGTTTGCCAGACCGTACAAATATTTGCGTTGCGGTAGCGTTGAATTAAGAGATAGGACATCTACTTAAACAGGCTCACAGAAAAAAAAAATTCTCTACAGTGTCTTTTGTAGCCCAAAGAAGAACACGTGCATAAATACGTCGATGGAGAATCTTTTGTTTCTGTACAGAAATATTTAGCCTTCTGGCAGCCGTGAGTATTGTTCCGGCCTTTCAATGGTTGACCTGGGGTCATTTTATACCAAGAAAATTTTAATAAATTTTAAACAATTTCTTAGAGCAATGAAATAATCAGGTGTCAAATCCACAAAACGTCACTTCCGTATTTGAATTTCGCCTTTGGCTAACTGCCTTCGCTCGTAACTAGCACAGCACCAAGATGGGCTCGAATTTTTGTCTTATGGGCAATTCTAGTGTAACACCTTTCTGTGAATGCGGGCCCTGACTTGCACATGTTACGTAAAAAAGTAACCATTTGCGATTGCAATTATTTCATTCACACATCTCATTGAATACAGGGACCAATTACTACCACACGAAAGTAGTATAGCAATTACTAAAATGTAATCAATTTATTTCATGATACTTTTCTGTAAACCTTTATTACCATCGCACGAATACATTAAATATAATCAGTTGACCAGGCTATTTCAGTGCGTTCTCTGGAGCCCTTCATACGTTTAGCTTACCAAGGCATTGCTTTTCAATATATTCTCTCGTTTTCTAGTCAAGGCATCATCAGTGACACTGAAAACGTGCTCAATGTTCAGGTTGGAGGGAATGACAGTGCTGTAGCCTACTAACACCTGGCGCAAATGATCCAGGTTACTCAATGCCGCAATGTTCGCGTCAGGGTATGCTATAATAATGCATGCAGCGCGTCATTGGTGATGGGGACAATGAGAAGGCGCTCCAAGTAGAGCCAATTAAATGTTTTAAAAATCGCCTGCCGGTGATTTTCTTGCATAAACGCACGTACTGGTCACTGCTATTGAGCTATATATCAGCGCCGGTTCTATTCGTCGCCCAACAACTGGTGGAGTGTCAAGATTATGAAACAATTACTGAGCCCCCCGAGATTGTCTTTCTAAACCTACACATATGCAAGGCTCCTGCATGGCACTACCGCGGACATTCTACTGTAGTTCCCGCCAAATCCAAATGCTCAAATCTACGTCGCCTATTGCAACTTGTCTCGTCACTGGTTAGATGTTACAATTTACTAGAAAAAGTAATTGAAATAGAGTAAGCACTGCTAAATAAAGAAATTAATCTCTTGTGTCATTGGAATTATACGATTTAAAGCTCATGTTTAGGTGATTATTTCCACCTGGAAAGCTTAAGCTTAAATTTAAGTACTCTGTTGTCGTAAAGACTCCATAAACTTTAGTGCTCATGATGGCCTTCTCCCAGTCCTCGCTGTTGTTGAAGACGTGTAACACAGGGCACTGCCAGAGCATGTGGGCTAAAGTACAAAATTCCTCCCCGCAATCCGGACAATGAGGATCTATCTCTGTGTGTAGTCTACTCAGGAAGCCTCTCGATGGGTACGAAACCGTCTGAAGCATCCTGAGCGTACGGGACTGTGCTCTACTAAATTTGGGATGGGGAGGTGGAAAACGTAGCCGCTCCCCTTTGTAATGTGCCGTAATTTTATGGGAACGTAAGTAGAGGGTCACTATGGCCAATAGTCTCCGAACTCGCAGAGGTACCACCCCCGTCGCGGCGCGTGAGTTCTCGCGCACGGTGGTGAGCAATCTCATCGGGGTTCAGGCGACCCGGCAACCCGTCGACTCCCATGTGGGCTGGGAACCAAGTAATGTGGTGGAAAGAGTCTGTATCTGATTTCTTTTTAGAAGCGCGACCACTTCTTTTGCTACGAGGCCCGAGGCGAAGGCCCTGACCACCACGCGGGAGTTCATGTAAACATTCGGTTGTTTGGGATCAAGCATCACGATTGCGATGGCAACCAGCTCATCCACATCGACCATGTTTATCCTTACCGAAACCGCGGAGAGAAGTTTACCCCTGTAGTTAACCGCAGAGACTGTGAATTTATCCGCAAAACCATATACTGGGTGGCATCTACAAAGGATTCAATGCCTGAAGTGTTCTTTAAGTACGCTTTAGCTCGCGCTACTCGCCTTCCCTTATTGTGCTGCGGATGTACATTTCTAGGAAATGGATCAACGACGTAGGTACCTCTGAACTTAGCATCAAGTTGTACAATCTCGCTCAGGCTGAAGCAAGGTCGAAGATCCGCTGCCTCTAGAAGACGTCGGCCGGCCCGAGAGCCCTAAAGTCTCACAACCTGCCTCAATCAGCTCGAGGGTAGTGTTGTGCACCCCCAGCTGCAGGAGTTTCTCCGTGCTTGCTGTAATCGGGATGCCCAACACTTTCGCGATGCTTTTCCTCATCAGGGTGCCTAATTTGTCCCTCTCCGTTTTTGTCCAATGTAAGGCTGAAACAACATAATTGACGTGGCTCATGAGGCGTCCGTGATGCGCTCTAAGCAGGTTGTCCTCACCAATCCCTCCTTTCTTATTAGATACTTTCATGATCAGTATAAAAATGCTTTCAGCTTTGGACATGAGGTGAGCAATGGTCTTGGCATTACAACCCCTGGGGTCAAGCAGCAATCTGAGGATTCTGATCGAGTCGATCGTGGGGAATTCTGACCATTCCTCATTTAAACATTAATAGGAATCTCGTCTAGAGGCGTTAACCCTCGAACCCCTGTCTCGATGGCCTGTGTAGTAAAAGTTCGGATTTATTTGGGGAGAGCTTATAAGTCCCCTTCCGTCAAGGGAGGATTGAGTAACCTCCACTCCGTGGTAACCTCTAGGGCTTCCTGGAGCGCCTGCTCGACGGCCGCCTCCGAACCTCCCGGGCGCCAAATTGTGATATCGTCAGCGTAGAGCGCATGTTCCACATTCGGTACAGCTGATAATCTCTTAGAAAGCCTGTGCATTGCAGTGTTGAATAGAAGGGGGGAAATTACCGCACCCTGAGGGGTTCCTCTACCTCCGAGTTGAAATGGTTCTTATTTCGATTGTCCTATACTTTGATAGCCGCCGTCCTGCCCCTGAGGAAGGATTCCACATAGGTAAAGAATCTACCCCCTAGGTTTAGCGCAGAGATTTCTTTGAGAATGAAGTCGTGAGCCACTGTATCAAATGCCTTAAACAAATCTAAGGCAAATATGCCTCTCACGTCCCTGCTTCTATTGTGATTAACCTTAGTCTTGAGCAGAAGCATTACATCCTGAGCGGAGAGTGAAGGCCTAAAACCAACCTTGTTGTACGGGAAGAACTGCTCATGCTCTATGTGCCTAGAGATTCTGTTATGTGTAGCGTGTTCTGCCACTTTGCTTAAGCACGAGGTGAGTGAAATTGGGCGGAGGTTATCCAGGCTAGACGATTTTCCGGGTTTGGGAATGAGAATTACCGCAGCCTGCTTCCACGATTCCGGGACTATGCCCCTTTTCCAAACTATTTATTTCCCTGACGGTAACGCTTATACACTTATCATCCAGATTCGTCAAGAGCCTGTTCGTTATGCCCTCCGGGCCGGGAGCTGATCTGCCATTCAAGATGTATAGAACCTCCCTTAACTCCGCCTCCGAGAAAGGGGCATCGAGATCCGGAACGATCGCGCCTTCGTACCGTGGGGAGCTACTGTGTTCGATTGGACCCGCGGGAAGGTATTTATAAAGGCCAGTTATTGGAGAAGGGACACTTCGGTATGACCGTCATCCTTCCGCTTGTGAATTAGTCTATCAATAGCTAATCGCTGATTGCCTTTGTTTTGACCATCATCTAGCAAGTGCTTTAGGAGAGTCAACTTTCCACCGGTGCGCATCTTCGAGCTTCGCCGTTAGGGCAAACATCGGATCTATGTCCGAGCTCGCCGCATACATAACAAACGTCCACCTGTCTGCGATAAAGGGTACAGGGGTATCGACACCTTCACAATAAACATGTTTTCGCACTTTTTGCCCTTCGAAGAGCACCACGATCGTAGGCGTTCTCTTGACTCTTCTGACTCCCAGCGCCGCGGGGTTCCTACGGTTGACAACCATTTTAGTCAAATATGCGTCACCGAGGTCTGGGTTAATCCCTCGTACCACTCCTTTGCACGTGTCCTTTGAAGCAGCCACGTAGGCTGCCACGTCGACGGTGTTGAGTCTCAAAAGAACCTTCTGGAACCTGGCGTAGGCACGCGCGTTCGCCTCGAATGGCGTGGCAACCAGTAGAATGTTCTGGAAGTTGTTGGCGCACAATGTGTAGTCATACGCTTGCTCCAGAGACAAAGAAGCCGCCGTGGCCAGTGCCCGCTTGAACAGGATTAAATCCGCCTTTTTCACATCCAGCCCTCCTCGGGGTCTGACAATAGTCTTGAAATGCTCCCTCGGTAATCCAGGGATTCTTGACGCGTCCATGACGCGCTTCAGCAGGGGCAGCTGTGCGGCGGCTGCCATTCCCGTCAATTTTCTCCACCGAGGGCGCCGTCTTGATTCGTTTCTTCCTGCCGAGGACTTCAATCCAGCCCGAGCACCCCGCTTTTCTTGGTTAATTTCCATGCCTTCCACAATGTCCACGCCAGGATTGGAGGCCATTTTCTCAAGCAGCGGTGCGTTAGGCCTAGGCCTACCGCCCGCCCGACGACGCCGTTAGGCTTGGCACGTTAGAAAGAAAAAGGCCCCGGAAATTCCGGAAAATCCACCCACCGGTGAGATATCGGTATCCTCGTATACTTCGCGATGAACTGCGTAGATTGATGTGCAGTTCTCCTTGATTTAGTCAAAGAACTCGGTCCAAAACATTGAGAGGAGCTTGAGTCGACGTGTCAACACATGATATGGTATGGTATGGTATTCCTTATCATTCCTGATCACAAGCAAGATTTATTTTCAGAACCGTTCAATGGCTGGACAACACCCTCGGCTGCATTACATTCAAAACTATTCTTCAAGAGGTTTTGGTGTAGAAAAACAATGTTAAGCAGTACATTTCGCGTGCTAACGTGTTAGAACGCGTGTTGACGCGCATGCAGTTCGTCACCTGGAAGTACCGGGAACACAGCGCCGAATAAAGAAAGCGTGCAAGATAGGTGATAACCATTGTTTGCTGAAAAGATAGCCCTGAATGAACCAACGCTCTTTTTTTTTAAGTGAAGCAATTCTAGCTTAAGTAAAGCAGGCACAAGAAAAAGGCGGGGCACTATATATGGACGCTCGTGGTGTCCTGTCTTGTCTTTTTTGTGTCACAATCAAGTGTTAATCAACTATCCCAACAACAAGGTGTGGGGACAATAACTATGGGGACAAGTAATACTGCAGCCAGAGACATCATAAAGTGGTCAAGTTGAAACCCTCAATCTAGCTCTTCGATCAGATCAACACCAAGAATCAATGCCCATTACATCGTCTAGCGAAAAGTGCAGAAATAAAACAGCGGTCATTAAAGTTGGCCCCGTTCCCTATTTTATTTTTACTGTCGAGCTTTAACAACCTATTGGCGGAAAACGGTAAAGATCACAATATAGCGGGTCAATGTCGACAGAGTGCTTCAAATGCTCCGCAAGTCCTGTCCGAAAGGGCGTATTAACTAGGCTTGTAAGCTCGGTTGTCGCTCTGGTGTCTGCAGTATAACATTTTTAGCAGAGTTTCAAAACTAAACAGACTAGTCTAGAAACATACCTTAGTGCATTAACCTCTAGAAGCTTCTTCTAATTAAGCAGATAGTTGATCACGTTTGCCGGCAGAGTCTTAGTTCATGTAATTTTAATTAAGACCACACAATACAATGCAGTTATTTATGAAGCTGAGGCAATCATCATACCAAATTATCGCGGTTATTTCACGTTCTGCTGACGCCAAATGACACTCACAAAAGCTTCATTTGTAAACAACTTAGAAAAACAATGTTAAGCAGTGCAGTTGGCGTGCTTCAGCGCCCAGTCTGTCTACTCACTTTGTCCCGTCCTAGCGCTGCTTGTTTCCGTCCTAAACTAGGACAAAAGATTTTCTTCCATGCCATTGTTAACTTCGTGAATAATATGTTCCAGCTGCACCTGCTTCTTCATTAGCGAGAACGTAGCGAATGTGCGCGCAGCACTACAAAGAAAATACTTCTATTTGGCTCTTTTTCCTCTAGTTGTATTGAAGTAATGGTGGCGCACCTGGAAACACTTTCTTTAGCAACACGGAATGCTTAAATACATTACCCCTTGATCCTTATGCTTTCGCGCCGAGAGAAATCCCCAGTGGCAAAGAAAACGCAGTGAGAAACCATAGCGAAAAAGTATGCGAGCTTACACAAGGCATGCCTTGCGAAACATTGTCTTGCGAAAACGAAGGACAGCAAAAGTATAAATGAAAGTTGTAGCAAATTCGGTCCCGTTAATGTTCTTCTTACGCTCAGAAAAGAAAGAAGTCGCAGCGGCAGTTACATAGAACAGCTCCCTGCGATCAATGTGGTTGTAAGAGGAGGGTAGTTGTGCTCTTTTGCCTTGTCTTCCCAGTTATATACCCTTCCCGAAGAGATTTTTAACATTCTTTCGGTATGTTGATTCGCTAGACCGGGAAATGACCGCAGTCATACTTTTATTTGGCTCACGATTCCTACAGCCAAACCTTTATTGACTAATTTATTTAATAGATTGAAAGTGTTAGCCACATTTAACGCTGCCTTTTCCCCAGCCTTTTATTGTCAAATGAACAAACAGAAATAACATAGTAAAATGAGCAGAAACCAATAAGAAAGCACGTACCTGCTTAGTATTTCCTTCATCTATATCATCATAAGACCATTACTGAATTAGTTGTGCCTTCACCTTACAACATGCAGTGGCATTCGAATGCCTGCAGATTTCCTAATCTTAACATGCCTGCTATTTGTTTGGCACCCCCTACTTCCTTTTTTTTCTCCTTGGCCACACAGTATGCGCCTCTAATAGACAAAAGATCACCTATTCTAGAAATTACCGATCCCGATCCCGTCCATTGTTCTCTCTCAACTTCTGATATACATATATAGGACTGCAGATACCACAATTTATTCGCTGATCTCAACTGTATTACATCTTAGAAAAATGTACAGTAGCCATAGATATATTGAAATGTAAAAACGGGTATACGGGTATATCTCACAGTCGGTTTTCACGTATTTAGTGATACAGGTAACAAAGCGTTCATATTTCCATGCAAAACACGGTAAGTTGTCAGCAGAGCTGTCAGTTTCGGTCTAATATTTAAAGACTGTGACTACAGCATGTGAGTGTTCAAAGGTTACGTCACAGGGCACCACTCCTTTACAAGTGTGGATCTGATACTATTATTGATTGAATTAAAACATGGAAGGAGAAATAAGCGATAAAAGGGAAGGAGGTTAACCAGCACATATATTCAGTTGGTTGCCCAGTTCCGGGGCTAATTTCCTTCTTTCCTTCCCTCCTCTCTCTCCTTGTCGTATTTGTGTTCCCCTTTCCAATTCCCCCGGTGTAGGGTAGCCAAGTGGACGTTATTCTGGTTAACCTCCCTGCCTTCTGCTTTTCTCTTTCCTCCTCCTCCTCCAGTTCTGGCGACAGGGTAAAAAATATTCGAGAGGACACGAAGATGATTCAAGCGCACACCTTCACAGGAGCATGGCAACGTTTACACACATTGTTATGCACTCTTCATGCTTTCAAAAAATGCTGGAGGTAGTCGATTGCCCCTATTCATCGGCCTTACTAGGACGTTGACCGATGGCGTTCCGCGTACCGAAGTAGCAAAAGTGCAAGGAAAGAAGCCGTTGTGATATTGACCACCTGGCTTAATTTTACAAGCAAGGTAATTCACTCCCAACCATCAACAAAATGAGACCGCGTAATCAGAAGTCATCATCATCATCATCTTCATCATCAGCCTATATTTATGTCCACTGCAAGACGAAGGCCTCTCCCTGCGATCTCCAATTACCCCTGTTTTGCGCTAGCGTATTCCAACTTGCGCCTGCGAATTTCCTAACCTCATCATCCTACCTGACTTTCTGCCGTCCTCGACTGCGCTTCCCTTCTCTTGGTATCCATTCTGTAACCCTAATGGTCCACCGGTTATCCATCCTACGCATTACATGGCCTGCCCAGCTCCATTTCTTCCGCTTAATGTCAACTAGAATATCGTCTACCCCCGTTTGCTCTCTGATCCACACCGCTCTCTTCCTGTCTCTTAACGTTACTCCTAAGATTTTTCGTTCCATCGCTCTTTGTGCGGTCCTTAACTTGTTCTCGAGCTTCTTTGTTAACCTCCAAGTTTCTGCCCCATATGGTAGCACCGGTAGAATGCAATGATTGTACACTTTTCTTTTCAACGACAGTGGTAAGCTCCCAGTCAGGATTTGGCAATGCCTGCCGTATGCACTCCAACCCAATTTTATTCTTCTGTAAATTTCTTTCTCATGATCAGGGTCCCCAGTGAGTAATTGACCTAGATAAACATATTCCTTTACAGACTCTAGAGGCTGACTGGCGATCCTGAATTCTTGTTCCCTTGCTAGGCTATTGAACATTATCTTTGTCTTCTGCATAATTATCTTCAACCCAATTCTTGCACTTTCTCGATGAAGGTCCTCAATCATTTGTTGTAATTCCTCTCCATTGTTGCTCAATAGAACAATGTCATCTGCAAACCGAAGGTTGCTGAGATATTCGCCGTCGAACCTCACTCCTAATCCTTCCCAGTCTAAGAGCGTGAATACTTCTTCTAAGCATGCAGTGAATAGCATTGGAGAGATTGTGTCTCCTTGCCTGACCCCTTTCTTGATAGGTATCTTTCTACTTTTCTTGTGCAGAACCATGGTAGCTGCGGAATCCTTGTAGATATTTGCTAAGATATTCACGTATGCCTCCTTTACTCCTTGATTACGCAATGCCTCTATGACTGCTGGTATCTCTACTGAATCGAATGCCTTTTCATAATCTATAAAAGCCATATAGAGAGGTTGATTGTACTCCGCAGATTTCTCGATTACCTGATTGATGGCATGGATATGGTCCATCGTAGAATATCCCTTCCTGAAGCCAGCCTGTTCTCTTGGTTGACTGAAGTCAAGTGTTGTCCTGATTCTATTGGAAATTATCTTGGTGGATATTTTATACAATACTGAAAGCAAGCTAGTGGGTCTGTAATTCTTCAATTCTTTAACGTCTCCCTTCTTATGGATAAGTATAATGTTGGCGTTCTTCCAGCTCTCTGGTACACTTAAAGTAAGTCTGAAGTAAGTCTGTAACTCTGATGTAATCACAAGTACAGTGCCTTTAACAATAGCCCGCCGCAGCACGTTCTGGTAGTATCGAGTAGCAAAATTCACCAGTGCTTTGGAAGGGGCAAGGCACAGATACAAGAGGTGCTGCGTTCGTTTTCAGGCGCAAAGCATATTGTCCAGCAAAGTGTATTATTCCCCGCCACAGCCATAGTACTCCATCGAGATCAAGACGACGCTCACTGAGCCATCACGTTTCAGGGGCAAATGAAAACATCAGAGAAGTTAGAAAAAAAGCAAAAATATTCACGTGATAGTAAACGTCCTATAGCAAACGGAGAAACGAGAACGTGCATGACAGCGATCGAAGACGACCGCCATGCCAGGAGGCTGGCTGGAGATGCGTTCCAATATGGTGTCTTTGCGGACTGTGTCAATAAAGGAGGCACGTAGGTCGTGTTTCCTTATGAAAGTCTGTGTCGTCAAAGACCATACCAGATGTCTACGCCCGCTCGGGTTGCGGTGGATGGTTTTCCTTTGCACTCCTAGCTGTTATTGGAGAGGTCTTTGCTCAGGCAACTGCCGGACTGTGAGGCAATGAACAAGAGCAGCTCTTTTATTTCCTCTGCTGCGCATGACTAAGCAAAGAATGCATTTATTCGTAGGCACTACGTCAATGTGAGCTTCGAAAAACAAGTATTCTTGTCGATTCTAGTTTGAGTATGCCTGTGAACTGCTCTAGATAACGTCCATGTAGCGTGCATTGGGCACACGTTGAAGAACTTCAGGTGGCTGAATTTACTCCGGAGCCCCTCCCTATACGGCGTACTTCGTAATCATATCTATGTTTTGCCACGTAAAACTCCATAATTTTGTTTTCATCATTACTATTTTCTAGTCTGTGTTCATCGAACTAAGCTGCATAACTTTTCGCGTAGCTAATAGCAGCGGTCAGCTTTACTATTAATTATATATTCTGTACCAGTCGTGCACTGCGGGAACTACACCTGGATATCGAATATTATTATTATTATTAATTTATCAATATACTGAATCAATCAAACTTAATTTTGCACTTCGGGACAACCGAATCCCTAAATAGTTGCGCACAATGAAGCAACAGCAAAAAAAGATACAAAAGGTAAAACAACTACGACTAAAAGTTACGGAATAAATAGTGAACAAGAAAAAAAAACAGATTACATATGCATATAATACGCAACAATCCAGCAATAAGGCAAAGTTGAGACGGTTTACATATGCGGAAGGAGAAAGAAGCTACGTTAAGACAAGGGAGGGGTGCAGCTAGAAAGAAGGCTCAAGTGAAACTGCGAAGCTAGGAACATAAAGAAGAAAACAAGGTTTAAAGCTATCTTTGTGTGTGACCCTCCGATGCAGGTGACATTGAAAAACTTGAGAGGGTACGGAATCTACGTGTGCGGTACGTGTCAGGTCGATACAAAGTTAATTTCAGCGCTACGAGTGCTAAGGAAAAGTTGAAATGGGATACGTTAGAAGTACGATGTAGAAGGCTGCGTGTCAAGCTTTTTCATTCCATATACTACGGTACAATTGGTATAGAAAGGAACAAATATATAATGCTGCCTCATTTCAGGCCACAACGCGTGGACCATGGGCTAAAGGTACGAGAAGTTCCATGCAAGACAGAAATCCGTAAGAAATAATTTTTTTCCAACAACTACACAAGAATGGAATAGGTTACCTGCTGGTTGTTGTCAACGTCGTGTCAAATGATGTATTTTTTTGGCCCGTTGAAGTGATTAAACCACCCGTTTCTTTGATCTTTTTGGTGTATTGCGCATATATAACTTGGCGTGTTCTGAAACTTTTGTTCTTTTTTGCCTCACACGTCGTGTAGAAACAATCATTTATGATGTTTCTAACTCTTTCGTAAACCACTTCCCCCCCTCCCCCCCCCCCCCCCCCCCGCCCGGCACTGTAATGCTTGGCACCTGTCGGCAATAAATAAATAAATAAATAAATAAAATAGCAGCTAATATATCTGTGCATGTAATAATTCCATGAATGATTCTACTGCTTCGTGCGGAAAGACACCGACAAAAGAGACAATTTACACTGTATTTACAAGAGAAGCACAGCCAGAGGCCAAGATGGTAACCAACTCGTGCCAAGCCCAGATGGCCGTGTTTGTCAACCTTTGCGTCATGCCTGATAAGCGCATGCTGTATCGCAACACACCCCTCGGGTACTACAAAAAGAGCACGCCTACAAGACTTAGTCTGCATCTAAGTGATTTAAGTGTAGGATAATTATTCAAACTTGAAAACTAGTTGGGGTGGGAGATCAAAAAATGATCTGTATGTATACTCATCATTTTTTTCTACACTTGCTCGAATAATCTGTTATTAGAATTGTTTGTGCCATTTCACACCGCCATGGCGTATTGAAGTAATGTAACTACTATGTACGTGAATAATGTGAGGCACAGAAGCGGAGTTCGAAAATCTCGTTTAAGTCTACACACGGAACTGAGCATGCGCAGGCCTCGTCTCGCAACACGCTTAAAGTCGGTGGAGAAGCCTAAAGTACTCTCGAAAAGATTAACGAGATTGATTATTGCGACAACGCTAGTCAACATTGCCCGATGAATAGAATAAGAGAGGACAATATTATGGGTTTTACGTGATAATGACATATATTTGGTCTTCGATTGATTTTGAATGAGCCCGTTTATTTGGGACCATTCAGAGAAGGAGGACAGGTAGAACTGAAAAATGTAGCAGTCCTGAGTGCTGTGCGTCTCCTTAAATATTTAGATTCATCAGTGTAAAGAAGAAATGAAGACCTCTAGATAGCTGAGGAAACCTCATTGATGAACATTAAGAATAGAAGTGGACCAAAGAATGAACCTTGGGGCATTGATAACGTGCAGAATAAAAATGATTGATCACTGACGCTCGCGAAGCCGGCCTTATTGACTAGATAGCTATGAAGCAGAGCTGAAGTATACAATAGCAGCTTCAACACCAAAGTGCGCAAGCTTCTCGAGGAGTAAGGGCTCATAGACTACGTCAAAGGTACACAGCATCAACTCGTACACTTCGCCTAACGGGTGTGCCAAACTGCATCATAAAGCTGACAAAGTTGGTGGTCATTGAGTGGCCAGAAAGAAATTAATGCTGATTTGGAACGATAACATTATTTACTCGAGACAACGACAGAATATTATTAGCTAATTCGAAAAGCTTGAAAATGGCAGAGAGAAGAGAAATCGGTCGACGGTTAGTGGCATCCAACTTGGTGCCAAATTTAAAGACCCAAGAAGCTCAAGTGGTTTTCTAAGCGCGCGAAAGCGTGGAATTATTCGGGCGGTTATTAAAGACTGTTATTAGCACAGGTACAAAGAAACTGCCGTAAGATTCGATAATGGCGGGCGTGATGCCATCTGGGCCGCAGGACGAAGATGGCCTCAGGCACCTGAGACTTTCGCTGATGAGCTTCTCGTCTAAAATATACCACAATAATAAAATTCATAATAATTATAATATTAGTATTATTTGTAATATAAATAAAAGAAACTGGCAATAATTAAATTCGTGTGACGAAATATGCACGTCTCTATTTTTCCTTTCATTAAAATTTCTCGTAATAAAGGCCGCTAATGGTACGAACGTATACCCACATTAACCATATCAACTATAACCTCCACGAAGTAATATTATTGTTACGCTTATGTTACAAGGGGGAATAGTGACGAAATTCTCGCTATGCACTTTCGGCTTTACCAACAGGAAACTGTTACTGGCACGACATGTTGTAACAGTAATTCGGACCATTGCAGAGGCTAAGATTACTTTTAACGCAAACATCTAATAATGCGCCAGGAAATACGTAATATGAACTGAATATTCCACTGAAGTATTCAAGCATGCAATGCGGAGAGAAAAGTCGTATAAAAATTAAAACAGAAAAATAAGAATCTCAGCAGTGCAAAAAAAAAAAAATACGTAAAAAATGAACAGTAATACAATCGCTATAAAAGTAATGCACACTTTTTAAAAACTACTATTAAATGGGGTTGTTAATATAAGGACTCGGAGAAAGGTGAGCAAAGACTGGCTAAGAAGCTGGCTATGTTGTGTATGCTACAGTGCAATGGAGGCAAGTCAAAGTGGGTCGCGCTAGGTTTGCAGCGCATCTTCAGACGCGTATCGCTAGGCAGCGCTCACTTCCTAATTCTCTTTTCACGTCTGCGTTCTTAGCATTTTTGTCATAATGAATCTTTTGAGCGTTAGAGACGACTCCAAATGAAACGAGGGGGGATAATGGCCAGCCGCATCCGCGCATTTCGTGAAATTGACGCGCCCCTTGCCAAATGTGATGGCTTTAAACAGTGTCGGGAACAGTGCAGGAAAAATGTTCGAACACCGACGATGACTCGAGGCGCACGAAAGCAACGAAGGCGAGCGAAGGAAATTGCAGAAACACTAGTGGAGGCGTAGCGGCATACGGAGTCAAACAAAAGCAGTGGTGCTGTGACGGCTGTCCTAGGAGATTTATCACTCCTGCTTGCACAGAGCCGGAAATGGAGCTGCGCGTTCAGTACATCGTCGCAGCCTACGTGATTCCTTTTCTGTCTTGTCTCCTCGACGTCCCTTTATTTCTCAGTGACACGTATTTGGCTTAAACTTCTATTTACACAGCAGTTATTCGCGTCGTTGTGCTGCCAAAAACTGTGTACAGTTCTGAACTGCTATCTGTGTCCCTTCCTTTCTCTGCCTGTGCATTTCCTTCTTTCGTTCAGCGCGGGTTTTTGTACGTGTACAAAGCAGGTATTCAGTTCAGGCTTTTATTTCTCACACCCGTCACAACAAACGCGTTAACGACGATAGAAATAAGTGTGCCAAAACATTTCTTTATACATTTTTTTATTTTCTTCCCTATATCTTTATTTTTCCGAGTAGAAGTCACCTTATATGAGAGAGCCCGGCCAAGTGCCTAAGGAACAATGTTGAAGAACAAAAGAATTGCTGAGCTCAGCTGTATTTTACCGGAGCAAAACTCTTGGTTTATGGGCCTCTGTTAGTGTCGCATAGTGGCGGCGCACTCGGAAGCATTCGAGTAGTAATATTGTCAGTCAGTTACGAACGAAGGTGGAGGCTGCTTTTTCGATCGTCTACCGCGTAGGGACGAGAAACAAGTGTAATGCTGAAAGCTAAAGGCTTTTGATTTGCTTCCCAATGCATATTCGCAGTCGTTAGCTGCACGGCAACTATAGATACACTCTGCCTGTCGTATCATGTGTCTGAGACATCAAGTTAGACATCGAGCTGGTTCAAAAGTCTTAACATTCATAACACAAGGGCAATTTTACGCGTACTGTGCGATGTTAGTATCGCCTTGCTGTTGCATTTTTTTGTTACCGTTTTTTGCACAGACTGAACTACTCACCTTCGCACAAAGTTAGCTGGTCGATTATTGGCGTCTCCAGTAAGTTGTAGCGTAACAACTACAGTAAAGAATATATTAAGGTGCAGTTATGGCACCCCGCACTTGCATTGAGGATATGTATGCATAGCTATCAGTGAATGGCCTTGTGTTTCATTCACGTATGTTGCAATGACCCTTTCTCTAAGTTGTTCACCATTTTTTGTAGCATGCCGTATTTCTTTTAGAGCGATTCAGGGCATAAATGATTTATCAAAGTTGTCACTCAGTCTGCTTTTAGCAATTATATACCTAAACTAATATGAAATTAAGTCAAGGACTACCACATTTACGGGGCTTCCAGGATTATCGATACCTTCAAATGCACTCGCTTAGCTTTCGGAATCTTTGATTCCAAGTTACTCAAAACAAAGGTGACCTATTGGTAAATAGGTTAATTATATTCGATATTGCAGCTTATTTCTCAGATCAACAATGCGAATGCGATATAGTCTACGTGACAATCCAAGTTTTGTGTTTTCATTGTCTATATTAATTTTATTCTGCAGCAGAAGTGTAAAAATCGTAATATTTTTTTGTTTACAGTTGCACGCAACGTTTTAAAATGAAACGGCCACATAACCCAAACCAGTCGTTACCAAAAGGTTCGAGATACCAGGCTGGTACCAGGCTGGTGGTGCAGGAATTCGAAGGGCATTTCGTCCTCCTGGCTTGAATGGTATGGATGTGTTTAACCTGCCAAACATCATATTTGTTATATATGAACTGTGGGTCCAATATAAGAAAATTTAGTTAGAATATATTTAGGACGCAGGCCTTCCAAACCGTGTTTTACAATATGTAATACCGCAATATCACACAGACAGTCTTTAGTAAATCTATCATGACACACGTCTCACCGGCGTTAAGTATGTGCGAAAAGAGCGTCTAGCACTGTAGCTACACCAGTATATCATTTTACCATTTTTTTATTTTCGTTGCGCGATACTTTTTGTGAAGCGGTGATTGATAGAAATGGTCCCACGATTAGTCTTTCAACGCTTTTACATGCTGAGTAACTCAATATCACCACTTTATAATGCAAAGCAGTATACGGAATAGTACATACTCTTTCTTGATCGCTTGACTGTTATTTTTTGTGTCTTTTCTAGACCTAATGAATGCTTTTAGTGCACAGTATAGCATTAAATTATCTAAAACTCAAAAATGAAGCCGAAGAAAGAGGTAGCAAGTAAGGAAATCTCCGCGCTAATCAACTATTATCGGCCATTTTGTGCCTTTCCTCGGTAGCATATGGGCTTTTGACTGCGTTCCTATACTGCGGAAAGCTAAAATATCTGATGTTTTATAAACTGAACAATGGAGCAATTACGACAAACCTAAGATAAATAAATTAAAGTATTGCAAGCAGCACCCTTCAACATCTTTGCAATTTCCATGTAGAAGGGGCAGCGGCGATGTCTCTGAGCATAATTGAACTCCAAACGTGGGCATCATTTGCACATTTCCGTTTATAGCAAAATAATTACTTGTAAGGATGCTCAATCTTCTAAATCTTAAGTCCTTTAAAGCAACACGGTAACTTATCACAGACACCATGTGCTCCTGCATTGAATATTTCTCTTTTTTTACTTCATGAAGCACCTGCAGGTACTTTTGACAGTGTTTTAGTCTTTTTTTAGAATTAAGTGTCTATGTACAGCCCAATTTTACAACTATCACACACACACACACACACACACACACACATGCACGCATGCACATACACACAAACACACACACGCACGCACACGCCCACAAGCTAAAATAGTGTAGCCCAAATAAGGTGACTATTTGCAAACCCAATCTCACATTCCAGTTCATAGAAGAAAACCTTCGAGATGGTGTGTAAGCACAATTTCCTCTGCAATTTTCCATAAAGAAGTGACTTTGCAATGAATTATGGTCCTTCGCTCTAGCAGAGCTTTTACTAAATTTAGTTTGGGCAGCCACAGACAAGGTGCTTTTGGCCAAACAATCTATCAAATTTATTCATTCATATCCTTACACAAAACGTCACGTGGCCATTTCAGCTGGGGCTCTTCAAGGCTTTCAACTTTGACGGAGAAAACAGGATTGCATACGGAAATCGCAGCCCGATATCAAAATAGCTTGGTTATGAGACGGCCAAGCTGCTGTTCGCGTTAGCAATATTTTTGCTGTCTGCTGCTTCCGTTATATCTTTCTATACTCGAGTTTTAGCAGAAGAGCAAGCGCGTTCGAAACATGCAAAAATCATTTTAAATTCATATTGTTGACGGAAAAAGGTGCAAACTATACAAACGAGCACGGTAAGGCCAGTAAGGGTGCGAATACTCGAGTAACACGACGAAGTGTTTCATAAAGCGCTGTATCATAAATGACACAGCGACTCCGAGAAGCAAACTCCGGGTGACGCTTTGCATGGAGACTCAACGATTCTTCCTTCAGCGTTTACTTTCCTGCTAAACACAGGTTGGAGTGGAAGCTGCTGCCCCATCTTTTGCACGCTAATTCAAAGCGCGCCAACAAGTGCCGCTCATTTTCTCCTGAGTGTGTGACACCATCATAACACGGGCAGACCTTCCGTTAACTTCGTTAGGCTCCTAACAAGACCCATGGGGATCTCGGGCGCGCGAATATGCCTCTGAGGCTTTCCTTGAACAACGTGCCTTCCGCTCAAACAAGTTTCCCTAACAAGGCAAACACACGTTTTCGTAAGAATGTGGTGTAGCCAGGGTGCCTAGCACAACAACACGAGGTGACGAACTTTCCCAAGCCTCCGTGAGCGACTGGAAACAGCCTTCAGGTTTGTCGACAGCTCTGCCCCAGAACACGTGAAATTTTCCGACGGATAATTGGAATTTGCGTTAAAATTTCTAAGAAAACGCAGGAACTTCCTTCTATGCCAACCTGCAGAACAAACGCTGCCCAACATACCCGTCGATGCTTGGCTTTGCGAAGCAAGTGCAGTATCCTATATGATGGGCCAGACAAATAACAAGTTCGTATGCATGTCATCCACTCCATATAGAGAGAACTTCAAAACTATAGAACGCACAACTGGGGACGCACACCACCTTTGCGGCAATCAGCACTGAATTCTGTTCTACATCAACGTACAATGAAACAGCAACCGTCATGATATAGATGGCGCACATTGCCATGTTATAGGTTCTAAATGCGTTCGAGTTCTTCCACCTTAAATGGGCATGCGCGAGCATGGGTTTATAATGTGCCACCTGCAGAGTAATCTTGTTTCCTTCTTCACACTAAATTTGATTGTCATGCAATCTCTAAGGGATAGATTTTCTCTTTGTTGTACGTAAACATTGATTTTACATAATGCAGTGTTCTAGTTGTTCGTTATATCAGGTACACAAAATGCCGTCTTGCATTATTATAGATAGCATAGCTGTAACGCATGTAACGGAAAATATTTGCTCGCAATGAAAGACGTGTAAACGTTCCAGTATGAAAACTAACAATAATAAAATGAAAGAAACAATGAAGTAGGTGCTGAAAAAGTGGGTAACGCAAAGCATGCCGGTAGTGCTTCACTTATGAAGTTCTCCCACACGGACGTATGATAATATTACCCGTCGTATTTTTTCACATGGTTAACTATACAAATAATAACGTCCCTGTAGCGTCAACTACAAACGCGTTAGAGGTAGTACTCATTAAAAATCAAGTAAATATGCAAGAATAGTGCGAATAAAAACAACTACGGTGCCTACAGTAGCTTTATGAAGAAGGCAATGAGCAAGTGCTTTCATTTCATGTGGTTTCAGGGATGCAAACTCAAAACTCGCTTCACGATTTTGCTAGAATAATAAGTTTTCGATGCAACAAAATACATCTTACGTAAGAGTAGGACATTTCCAACTTGCAAGTTTTAATACTGCCACACCAATACTGCTTCAAAGGAGTGTTCTACAAGAACACTTTTCCCGTCAAGCTTTCTCACAGTATTTCTCTACTTGTATGATTTCTTTGTTCTTAACTGGTGATTCCCAATGCATCATAAATAATACGCTGAGCTTGATGCTGAAATGCAGATTGGAGCGTGGGAAACCTAATTCACAGCCTATCGTTACGTTTTTGATATGCTGGAGTAAAGTTTCCGCTGTGGATACTCTAACGAACCACTTTCTAACTAATCAATTGGTACAGTAATTAGGTTAAAAATGAAAACATTCCTTTGTTTCATTTTTCCTGCTAAGGCACTTTACATGGCCACAAATAAATGTCAGCAGTTTTTGTTCCAATATTCCCTGATGTTGAATTCTGTTTGGGCATTATAAGGTTAAGTTGGTGTTCGTGCCGGCATCTTCGTTCGGAACTACTCTTTTGCCAATATTTTATCTGTCCTCTTAAATCATCCATCTTTTTCTTGGGGGTATTATGAAAAGCGGTTACATATTTTTTGTTACCTCGTGTTCTCGGCCGCCTGCTTTCACGCTTTGTCTGTAAAACAGCAACAGTGGTATACGATACTCAACACCAAGAATGTGAAGAATCCTCAACGCTTACAGAATGTGAAGTAGAGTCTTTTTTCTTTGATCATTAGCATCCGGTGAACGCAGTCTTAGGTAATGACATCTCAATAGCCCTAAGCTAGAATAGTAAGAACACACAAATCTTGTAAAACACTCCGAAGGCACGTATCTGCCACATCAACGGAGATATAGATTAAATTATGTCCGCTCTATCCAGCCGTTAATCGACTTTATTATTAGTTGGAAGCTGCCCTCGAGATTTTGCAACTGCCACTATATTTACACATATAAAACTTCTCCTTACTTCTTATACCGCAGTGTGCCTCTTTGTCGTGCATTTTAGGAAAGGGCCATCGTCAAGGTAGGTAATAGAAACAATTAATAAACGCGCCCATTGTGTCGTTCATATACCAGGTGCGTAAGCTCTGGAGACTGAAGTGAAGGCCCTAATTCTATGATATAAAGTGCCATCGTTCACAGACTATGAAAAAGAAACAATAAAAATATCTCGGATGCTCCACCGGCACCCACGTTACTTCCCACTGACAACCTTACATTCCACGAAAGAACAGGCAGTCGCAAGGCGCGAACTCGACTCTCTCATTCGATTTTCTCACACAGCTCCTCACGAACTCATGTGGCAATGCCACTGCTGTGTGCTTGGTAGCTAATTCAAGGAAATATACTAAGTACACATATTTATCTTGTACTCGTGCGCAACAGACCTTCGTATTCGCTATTTATGGTATTTTTACCTGGAAGAATACAGTCGTTGCCTCATCAGACCATTGACACCTATTCTTCGGGCATTGGTCGCAACATATATGTGGAAAGTAAACAAAGCCCCAAAGGCAATTACACACTTCCTGTGTCTACTGAAGAGGCTTCGAGTCTCTAAGTCTGATCAAGTCGAATGATGTCTTTATTTCTAACTACAATCGTCGGAGTTCCCACAGGCGAAAAGTGCTCATAAACAACTTGAATCTGCCTGATGGTGCACTCGCAGCACTTGAGCTTCCAGTCTCATCAGTAGAAAATTTGCTTCATGTAATAACACTCTTCACTCCATCGTTATTAAAAAGCCAGCCTGAAACACAATCTCGGAAAGGAAACGCTGATTTTAGCGGAAACTCCCAGGAAGCCCTACACCACAGATTAAGGCAAAGATCGGCGAATACTTGTTGCGCCTTCTAAAGAAACATTCATGCCTTCATGAGGTGAATAAACAAAGTACATGTGAGCCATTTGAATTATTAAATTTGGAAATAGCAATCCAAGGAGGAAGCAGCATATGTAAGCCTTGAAGAATTTGTCACTGACCATTCAGCACATTGGCATTAGGTGTGTTTCCGAACGTATTCATTATGTAATGGTGCCGCCCTTATCAATAATGTTGACCTTGCATTGTTTCCTCTAGGATATAGCTTTGTATTCATATCTGTTCTATTTTGCAGTGGTGTGCCAACAAACAATCTCATATTTCACTGTCAGTACCGGCTTTCAGATTGTAAGCTCAGGGCTTCGTTCTAATGTGTACAAAGAAAACGCAACGAGGCTGAGAGAGAGAGAGAGAGAGAGAGAGGGCAGGGAAACTGAAAAGCGTTCTGGCATTGGTGAAACAGCGGGTCATAAGGAATAACCACCAAGTCCACAACACAAAAAAATTTACCGCGATTATATCAGCATTGGTGAAGGCACTCCAAAATTTCTCAACAACAATTCTTTAATCTTTTTAAAGGACGTGCCGTTTATCTGTCATATTTTCTCTGTGCTTAGTAATGTTGAAATAAGCCGAAAAGTATGTATGCAATAAGATTAGACATTTATGAAATTCAAGCCCATACTAACTTGTCTATATCTAGCCTCTCTAACTATACCCACACAGCCTTCCTCATTTATAATGCTACATGCTATTCGAAGAAGATGATGTTGAAACTTCGATGTAGTGGGACGGACACATAGTTGGCCTGCGGCTTATCTGAAGACGACGACGTGCTTTTGTTTGATGTCGACAGCCTTCCATGTTGGCCAGTTCTCGCTATCACTTGCAAATACACCTTGTAAATTAGTTTCCTTCCTGTGCTCCCAGGTAACATTTATTTGGTGGAGGCGCTGGGTATCTCTTCTGATGACGGAACTTCGAAGCGGGCCGCCATGCTAACAGGTGATGACACGTCACCGCCAGCTATGCCTGCGACCACTACCCAGTTTATCAGCCTCTCATAGCCCTGCGATACCGGGACCTTTTCCGTGGCAAACAGCGTTGACGTGGATGAGTGGCTCAGTATGTACTAGTGTGTGAGTAAATAGGGAAACTAGCTGGCATCCAACTGACAAACCTAGCTGGCATCCAACTATAATGCTGACCAACGTCATATTTGACCTCGGCGGAACCTCTCGCGTCTGGTTTCGGACCCACGAGGACAATCTCACCAGCTGGAACACGTTCAAGAAACAGCTCCGCGACCTTTTCGGCCACAAGTTTAGAGGACACCTTGCCACCAAGAAACAACTGGCGGTACGTATCTAGACGTCCACTGAACCGTACTTGTCGTACATACAGGACGTGCTGGCCTTGTGTCTACAAGCTGATCAGAAGATGTCCTAGGCTGACAAGGTCGCGCATATTTTGAAAGGTATAACAGACGACGCGTTCAATATGCTCGTCTTCACCAACGTAACCACCAGTGTCATCAAAGAGTGCCGCCGTCTCGCGCAAGCGAAATGTCGACGTATCTCGCCGCAGTTCGAGCGTCTTACCGCTGCAACGTCGTCCTGCGAGGCAACTCCATGTCAACCATATACATCCGACGACGTGACAGGCATCGTCCGCCGAGAACTCGAGACCGCATATCTGGCTTCTTATAAACCTATGGTATCAGAGACCTCCACAACAGCTGTCTCGTTGTTCCAGGCCGTTGTTCGCCTGGAATTTGCTACCCTTGGCCTCTTCTGTACTGTATGCGCTATGAACACTCCAGGCACCACCCAAGTCTTCGTGGACAGGCCTCGTCGAGGCCCGTACGCCCTTGACCGATCCAGAAACCCGTCGGCCATGGAAAGCATCCGATGACAAGCCTATTTGTTTCCGCTGCGGTCGAGCTGGACTCATTGCTCGCTATTGCCGCCGCCAGTAGCCCTCTCAGCCTCTAGCCCATTTCCCACTTACTCTGGTCCCTTCTGTACTCCAAGCCACTATACACCCCGCACCGAATCCTCTGCACCCAATGTACGCGAGGAAGGCAGCCGCTACTCCCAGTGGCTACCGCCGCATCGCCATTCATCTCGTTCACCGACTCGCCACCGCTTTTCTTCGCCGTCCTTTAGCCGTCAGTTGTCGCCGGAAAACTAGACTGCGCAACTTCTGGAGGTGAAGCTGCACTGTCGACCTTGACCCAAAATCCTCTGTTTCCCTTACGTCCCCATCGGAACATTCTTGAAGTCCACGTTCACGGTGCCCCTGTCAGAGCGTTGGTTGATGCTGTGGTGTACGTCTCTGTCATGAGTGCCAATTTTCGTCGTCGCACGAAGAAGATCCTTACACCTCCCACTACCCGAGTCGTACTTGTCGCTGATGGTACGACGGTTGCTGTTGTTGGGATATGCACAGCTCGGATTACCGTTGCTGGTCACCAGGTGGTAGTCATTTTTACGGTCCTTGCGCAGTTCCCTCACGACCTCATACTTGGCCTTGATTTTCTTTCTGCCAATTGCACTTTGATTGATTGCTCCGCCGGTTTGAACTGCCTCACATCTGTGAACCCAGTGACCAACCTCCCCCGTCTCGCTTACTCTGCAGCGACTTTGTTCGCCTACCTTTTAAAACCGTGACGTATCTCGAATTGTCATTTTCGTAGGCAGTTCCCGATTGCACCTACTGCGTGACGCCTCTTACTGACGTCCTGCTCACGCACGGTGTCGCTGCACCCTACACAGTCCTAAGCATTACAGCAAACTAAACCTGTCTTCCAATTGTGAATTTTGGCTTTATCATGCACGTACTTTCCAAAGGGCTTTCCGTAGCCCACCTTTGCCCCTGCAAGACTTTCAGCTAGAATCTTTTTCTCTGAATGCTACATGTATTAGGGATATCTATTGGTGATGGATATCTATATATGAGGGATATCTATTGCTGGCTAACACTCCTAGGGCTAGATCTAGTAAACATAAATACCCAAGTCAGTGGACGAATTGATGGCCGTCGCCGTAGCACTATTGGTAGTGCAACGCACGCGTAATGCGGAGGTTGCGGGTTCGGCTCCCGCCGGCGACAAGTTATCTTTTCGTCCACTTTCATTTCCCTTTTCTTCATTATTTTCTACATTCCAATTTCAACTACACTTAATTTGCCCGATGCTTTCCTTGGCTTCGTTGTCTGTTGGCTTTATGTGGTCATGACTAAAAAAAATCGAGCCCCTCGGTTCCCATTTATTCTTACGTATTCAGAAAGGCACTCTGACGCCGACGACTTGTGGCAGCCGTGAAATTCGCAGCATGATCGCTAATGACCTTCCGCCATAGCACACTGAAGCCGTTAGACGTATTCTCGAGTCGTATCGCGATATGTTCGACTTCGGTAATCGGCCTTTGGGCCAGACGTCCGAAGTCGCGCATCGTATACACATGGGTGATGACAGCCCCGTTCACCCACGCCCCTATCCTGTGTCTGCGTTTGAGCGAAGGCTCATCCAGCAGGAAGTCAACCAGATACTTGCGCAGGACATTATCGAGCCATCCTCCAGTCCCTGGGCTTCCCCTGTGCGTCCACATAAAAACATGAAGGAAAATGCCCTGTGATATTTGCAGGGACTCAATGTGCACAAATGAGGCACAAACTGCGCTGAAAATAACGGAATTCCCTGATGCAAAGAACGGCGATAATTGGTGTGACATGATAATAGTTGCATTTAGTATAGAGCTTGAAAATCGCACAATAGGACATCCAAATGTGCGCGAGTGAACACTACGAGGGCCCTCCGCCCTTGTGTTCTTATTGCGATAGCAATTACATGTACGCTTGCGGCGCAAGACCGTCGTCGGCGCCTTAGTCGCGCTGTCCCGCTCGACCACGAGGGCAAAAGGTTAGAAGGCCTTCAGAGACGCGAAGTGTTAACACACTAGCATAAGTACTGTCTTCGCTCTGCAAAGTGGTGTCATCGTGCTGAAAAGTGGTGTCTTCGAGCAAGAACACTCAGCGCAATGTGCGTGAAACACTACTTCAATGAGAACTGCGCAAATAAAGCTCAGCTGAGCGATCGCAATATCACCGGTTCCCTGTCTTGCGTTGTTTCAACCTCATGAGCAGCAACATTACACTCGCCACAGCACCATTGCACAGCATATTTCGCCGTAACACTAAAGTCAGAGACACACTAAGCCCCAAGTAATGCTCCCGCATTTAAACATCATTAGAATTGCTTATGCGCCCCCATATTTTTTTTCCTTTCTCGTAACGCTTGCAGCCAATAATTAACTGGTACATGTGCTTCTAGCCGGTAGTTGTTATTTTTAAAGAAAGATACGACATTCCTGGCTAGTACAGTCAATAAATATTTAATTACTATGTAATTAACGGTGATTAATCATGTCACTAGAATGCACACGAAGCAACAACCTATTCAACATTGGATCAACGGTATGGAACTTTGAGAAATTATCCACTGTGCATCATAACAGGCTAGTTAAGGGTTTGTATTCTGGATCACTTCTTTTAGATTATAGTATCTTTCATCGGCGCCATAGAAACACTGTATGGAAGTTCTTTAGGCAAGAATGTCAATCCTTAAAACTAAAAAAAAGCAGCTGTGTACCACTACGATTCGTGGAATCATAAACAGCAACATTAAAAGTTGTTGGAGCAAATATGTGCAGGTCTGGTTTCAAAAGCAATGAATGCCTCGTTGAATAGATAGAACAAAATAAGCTACCAATTTCTAATGAAGATCATAAACGAGAAATGACTCGATCTGAGGCACTTATCATCTCCGTCGAGACAAATGTAGGCTTCTGTGGAGGGATATCTATTGCTGTCCTTGCTTTTTTTTCTCTCCAGCAGCAGCAGCAGCAGCAGCAGCAGCAGCAGCAGCAGCAGCAGCAGCAGCAGCAGCAGCAGCAGCAGCAGCAGCAGCAGCAGCAGCAGCAGCAGCAGCAGCAGCAGCAGCAGCAGCAGCATCAGCAGCAGCAGCAGCAGCAGCAGCAGCAGCAGCAGCAGCAGCAGCAGCAGCAGCAGCAGCAGCAGCAGCAGCAGCAGCAGCAGCAGCAGCAGCAGCAGCAGCAGCAGCAGCAGCAGCAGCAGCAGCAGCAGCAGCAGCAGCAGCAGCAGCAGCAGCAGCCAGCAGCAGCAGCAGCAGCAGCAGCAGCAGCAGCAGCAGCAGCAGCAGCAGCAGCAGCAGCAGCAGCAGCAGCAGCAGGCAGCAGCAGCAGGCAGCAGCAGCAGACAGCAGCAGCAGCGCAGCAGCAGCAGCCAGCAGACAGCAGCAGCAGCAGCAGCAGCAGCAGACAGCAGCAGCAGCAGCAGCAGCAGCAGCAGGCAGCAGCAGCAGCAGCAGCAGCAGCAGCAGCAGCAGCAGCAGCAGCAGCAGCAGCAAGCAGCAGCAGCAGCAGCAGCAGCAGCAGCAGCAGCAGCACAGCAGCAGCAGCAGCAGCAGCAGCAGCAGCAGCAGCAGCAAGCAGCAGCGCAGCAGCAGCAGCAGCAGCAGCAGCAGCAGCAGCAGCAGCAGCAGCAGCAGCAAGCAGCAGCAGCAGCAGCAGCAGCAAGCAGCAGCAGCAGCCGCAGCAGCAGCAGCAGCAGCAGCAGCAGCGCAGCAGCAGCAGCAGCAGCAGCAGCAGCAGCAGCAGCAGCAGCAGCAGCAGCAGCAGCAGCAGCAGCAGCAGCAGCAGCAGCAGCAGCAGCAGCAGCAGCAGCAGCAGCAGCAGCAGCAGCAGCAGCAGCAGCAGCAGCAGCAGCAGCAGCAGCAGCAGCAGCAGCAGCAGCAGCAGCAGCAGCAGCAGCAGCAGCAGCAGCAGCAGCAGCAGCAGCAGCAGCAGCAGCAGCAGCAGCAGCAGCAGCAGCAGCAGCAGCAGCAGCAGCAGCAGCAGCAGCAGCAGCAGCAGCAGCAGCAGCAGCAGCAGCAGCAGCAGCAGCAGCAGCAGCAGCAGCAGCAGCAGCAGCAGCAGCAGCAGCAGCAGCAGCAGCAGCAGCAGCAGCAGCAGCAGCAGCAGCAGCAGCAGCAGCAGCAGCAGCAGCAGCAGCAGCAGCAGCAGCAGCAGCAGCAGCAGCAGCAGCAGCAGCAGCAGCAGCAGCAGCAGCAGCAGCAGCAGCAGCAGCAGCAGCAGCAGCAGCAGCAGCAGCAGCAGCAGCAGCAGCAGCAGCAGCAGCAGCAGCAGCAGCCAGCAGCAGCAGAAGCAGCAAGCAGCAGCAGCATAGCAGCAGCAGCAGCAGCAGCAGCAGCAGCAGCATCAAGCAGCAGCAGCAGCGCAGCAAGCAGCAGCAGCAGCAGCTGGTGTGATCATCTGCTGCTGGCCTTGTGCAGCAGATGCTGGCCTTGAGCAGCAGATGGTGTGAACATCCGTGCCCACGGATGTGCCCACGGATGTACTTGTCGCAATAATAATAATAATAATAATAATAATATAATAATAATAATAATAATAATAATAATAATAGTAATAATAATAAGACGAGTAATATTAAAGGCATCAATCACCGTATTGCATGCTGCATCTCTCGTGCCCCGATAGATTAACTTCACCTTCTTTGTCGATGTCCCACTCGCAACTTCCATCACAGAGATTGCTCAAATAACGTTGGGAAGGCGGCTGCTCAATCAGCCTCTTAAGATGAGTACTGGCAGAAAAAAAAATTAAATTATGGGGTTTTACGTGCCAAAACCAGTTCTGATTATGAGGCACGCCGTAGTGGGGGACTCCGGAAATTTCGACCACCTGGGGTTCTTTAACGTGCACCTAAATCTAAGTACACGGGTGTTTTCGCATTTCGCCCCCATCGAAATGCGGCCGCCGTGGCCGGGATCCTGAGTACTGCCAGTTCTACAAAAAATAGTGAACAGAATAAAGAGAAACAAGGCTGGTTATGAAAGATTTCAACAGGCACAAAACAGGCACAACAGGAACAAATAACCTTCATCACGTGTTGTTATGGAAATTTATCTTGTCCTTATTCGGAAGAAATTGAAGCCGCTTATGTATGCCTTGGTGCATGAAGCTAGTGTTCATATTTATGGCAGAGAGAGTGTTGCTTTGAGAATACCGACAAAGGCATAAGAAAATACGTTTCATGCATAGTCAGTTACGTGGCGTTACTCGTGTATTAATAGGTACTGCATTTGTGCCTTGCTTTTCCGGCTTCATCATCTGTATTTCATTCATGTCACTGTAGTTATGTGTCTAAAGTAGATAATAGACTTGAAACAGTTAATATCATGAGTTACGGGGGTGAACTGCTACATCCTTTAGTAATTTTACCATTGGGTACTGCTGCAATTCCGAACAGCGCATTACATCGCATTGCGTTGTCCGCGTACGTTGTGTGCCTACCAAAGCTATAACGTGTTTGTGTACCTACCACAGCTTTGTGTTTGAAAGCGGGAGTTTGAAACCAACGAAAAGTATCGAGAGGTCACATGAAAGGAATCAAAGCAAAATTCTTGTACATATAGCTCTGTCGTACTGTGAAATACACTAGCTTGCGCTTCCTGGTATCAGATCTATCCCGCTTAGTTTGTACGCCTCTGTACAATCATTTTCCGCAAACTGGTTTATGTCTATTCGGGAAACTATTGTACGTAAATCACGGCGTCCATCAGCATTTATATCTAACAACATTCGTAAGCTGACTTTGCTACAGTAGGTGTTAACTTTAACGGGTATGTTTTCACTCCACACCATAGTTGTGGAGCGAACTCCACTCCACACCACTAATAGTTCATCCACACAATGGGCGGTCCACAGACAATATTTACACATCCTTGACATTCTTTCTGTTTCTCTTTTCAATCTATCGCTCCACCCCCCACATAAGTTATTCAACCAGAATCACTGCCTTCTTTCTTTTTTATCTATCTCCCTCCAACTCCGAAGCGCATCCGAATGCAGGCGTAAAGCAGTCTTAACCTCCCTTAACCTCCACAAATTGTCCCAGCAAGCTCGGCCCATTGCTTTGAGAGCAGACGACGAGAGAGAGGTGGCGATCAATAGTCAGTTGGCCATGATCTCTTCTGCTTTCTTCGTTAGCGGTATTGGCCAAGGTACCTAGAAAAAAGAAGCGTTTGCTGCCAGACCTGCGAAGCATTCAGGGGTAAATTTATCAAAAATCCGGTGTGGGAACCGGGCATCGCATTTTGCGCCCATCCCCAGCGACGCGTGAACGGTAGAAATATATGATGTGCTGTCAGGTGACAAGCGGTGTGGCACAAAAAAAAAAAAAAAAATCACGTCGTGTCATTGTGTGGCTACACAAGGAGTCACTTTGAAATATTACTTCCTTGGGGAAAACCTAGATGAAACGGCCAGCGGAAGCTGAATTAATTTGCCCGCATGAATAACCAAACTCCTATTTGTGGTAAAGCTTAGTCCGGGCTCAGTGGCATGGAACCACCACACGGTAGGTTTGTCATATTGTACGCATTCTCATAAGATACTTCTGCCTCATAAGTAAAAAATAATAATGCCTTATGAAATTATGACAGGGATACAGCCCAGCAACGTTAGAGTTTTATTTCAGAATTCTGCTTCCCGATTGAACCCGCTTCTGAAAAACAAATATTGGACTTCTCTAGTAGAGATGAAAGACGCGAATTCCAGGAGGAAATATTCAATAACGAGGGGGGAAAAGCAATAAGCATATATCCTCGTCTTCAGAGCGCTGACAGAGGAACTGTCTTTGCACAGAGTTGCCATCACTATTTATTTAGTGTCTTCTGCAGCTCCCGATTCATTTCCTGGTTTATTCCCATCGAGATAGTCTGGCGCAAAGTGTGCTGGGACAGTGCAGTGTTCAGTACCCAGGCCTGTAGCGCAGCGTACGCATAGCCTGTCAGGGAAGCGTTGATCGGGATGAAAACCAGAAACCGGTGGCTGAGAAGACTTCCAAGTATTCTATTTCCTGCGCCAGGCACGTGCCCTGGACCCCTCAACTGCTTTTTCTTGTCATTTGATCAGCGTTTCACAAATGTACATGCATCGAACGTCTCTGTGCTCTATGCAGTTACGATTGTTTCCTGCCCCTTGTGTTCCCTTCCCTATGCAATCAATTTCGCTCGAAAACTTGCACTAGGGCGAATCGTGGAGATTTGGAAAGGAAAGGAAGGTGGGCTTACGGACAACTCACAAAATGAGCAAATATTCCCGAGTGAGACAAGATGACAGTGCGGTTTATTCAGTCCGCGTGGATGACATTTTGATCATGAACAGGAGACGCACTGGCTGCTACTTTGATTTCTTGATTGAATGGATGTGTTGCACTGATATACTTCTCTCACAATTTAGTTGAAGCCAAATACATCATCAAAGTGAATCGCCGTGCAGCTTTTTCAAGCGAAGCTTTCTTAGTCTCTTCCTTTGACTTTTCAGCTGCTGCAACTGCTTTCTTGCACGCCGCGTTGGGAGGTGGTTCAGAGCACGCACATACATGGAAGGAGCGCGGATGAGAGGAAAGGCGACGCGAGAAACTCGTTTGGACCTTTCATTCACGCCGCATGTGCACACTGCCCTCTGGATCTACCTGGGCGTCATCACATTAGCCTGTTGACAGCTTTGATTATCTTCGACCCCCCCCCCCCCCCCAAAAAAAAAAAAAAAAGCATAGCAGAAATTGCAGCGCTTACCTTTCTACTAACGTGCAAGTCCCGAGTGGACGTAGATAGAATGGTAGGGAGCAGGAAGGTGAGGAGGCAGAGAATGGGTAGAGAGAGGCTTCGGGAGAACCGACGCCGTCACGAAACGAGGGTGGAATTCGCTCAGCCAACTTAGAAACTTACTAAGGCGTAAGAAAAATCTTACGAAAAAATGTATTCACAACGCTAAAACTGTTCGTAAGATCATAAAGCTTGCGATGCCCGCCGCTGCAAATATGAGCGCTGTAATAAAAAAAAGCGCGTAGGTAACGCTAGCAGAGGTGCAAACTTCAGTACTTGCCCCAACATAAAGCGTAAGTTGATTCACGAAACCTAAGCAGCCGTCGCAGTTGCCGATGTAAGGCATTTCTACGATAGAGGGGTAGCAGCCTCAGTCTTCTAATATAATGCTGATATTTTCAATTCCGTGCTAAGTCGAAGCGACATGATGTCTGTGCCCACGGATGTACAATCGCACATAAAAATGGCGAGTAAAATCACGTACCACCACGGATACGAACATCCAATATAGTTGTCGACCAAGAGTGATGCTGTGAAATAAAATGCACCTCACAATGGAGCGAGTATACTTGGCGCTTGAGTTCACACACACACACACGCACACGCACACACACACACACACACACACACACACACACACACAACACACCGCACACGCACACGCACACACACACACACACACACACACACACACACACACAAACACACACACACACCACACACACACACGCACGCGCGCGCGCGCGCGAGCGTGTGTGTGTGAGCATACAGCTCATAAAGACGCCACTATGTTTTTCTTTTGCATTCGCAAAGCGAGTAACAGGCAACATGCTATAAGAAGACCAGTGGACAAACAAGCACAGCCATCGTCCTCTTATGATTGACTGATGACGTCACCAACATCTTCCAGTCGCTTCGTGCGATCTTATTCCTGTGTTTTCTCTTCTCTCTTAAGAAAATCTTCATAGACGTTCGTGAATTCAGCGCAAAAACTCTGCGCTTCCAGCGGGAAGCGGTATTAAGGTGCTCCGCGCTTGCTGTGGAGTAGTCGGGTCAACATGGCGGCGTGAAAAAAAGCGGTCACGGTGGCCTGCTATCCCGAAGTGAACAATATGAAGCGTGCACGACGCTAGGTGCCGTCACTAAAACGGGTCGTGTCAGCAAGATCAGGATTTGCGTCGCTCGAATATGCTGTCTTGTGTGCTCTTCCGGCGGCGCACAGTTCGATCACTTAATTAGGTGCGTTTGTAAATGCTACGAGATTTGTGTGTAATTAGTGGTGCAATTGCATATCATATGGATTTTACTGAAGAATTAACGAACTTGACATTAAGGCCGTGGTGCTTGCAGCCAGTCAGCTGACAACTTCAAAGTCCTTTCATTTAAGAGCATACGCTAATATGTCGCCTTGAAGAAGACAAATCCACTTGTCGAAACGTTGGCTCCTGCTCTCACGTTGTTCTCAGTGTTGCCCATCGTCTTTCATTTAAATGTAACTTCCATATTTACGTTCAGCCACAGCACACGTATACCCGCAACTGCTCATGCTTCGACTCTGCTTCAGTGATCGTTCCAGCTTCACATGTTTTAATTACCCGCAAGAAAACTAAAAGAATACTTATCGAGAAAGTGGTGAGGCAAGGAAACACAATCCCTCCAATGATATTCACTGCATGCTTAGAGATATATTCAAGCTGGTAGACTGGGAAGGGATTAGGAGCGACGATCAAATGCGAATGACCCAGCAGCCTTCAGCTTGCCGATGATATTGTCCGATTCAGCAACGCTGGAGACACATTGCAACAATTTATTGAGGACATCAACCGAGAAAGTTTAACAGTAGGTTGAAGATCGAGATGCAGAAAACAAAGATAATGTTGAACAACTTGTCCAGCGAACAAGAATTCAAGATCAGTAGTCAGCCTCTAGAGTGTGTGCGGGAGTTAGTTTATCTAGGTCAATTACTGACAGGAAACTCTGATCATCAGAAGGAAATTCACAGAAGAGTGAAAATGGGTCCAGAGTGCATACGGCCGGCATTACCAAATCATGACTGGGAGCTCACTGTTTGTTGAAAAGAAAAGTGTACAATCATGAGATGACGTCAGAAGGCCAGGAAACGCTACTACTATAGAGACGACCGCGGTTGTGGGAAAACCGAAGATGTGGTACGGTACGTTTCTACTATTTATGAAAAATAAATAGTATGCAAGTTTGTCAAGGGGACAACTGACGCAAGGCGTGCAGACGCAACGCCGCATTAAAGTACCGTAGGGTCTAGGCGAAACTACGGATGTGGTCGCACGTCAAATCAACAATTCTGGGCCAACCATCGTAGATTTGGGGCTATGGCATTGCCCTAGGTCGCGGGTACAAACAAGACCGCGGCAGCCGCATTTCTATGGGTCCGAAATGCAATAACGCTGGTACACTTAGATTTATTTGGACGTTAAAGGACACCAGGGTATCAAAATTAATCCAGAGTCCGCCACTATACGGCGTGCCTCATAATCAAATTGTCGTTTTGGCACGTATAGGCCCATAATACAATAAAGTGTAATACTTCTGCCATGACGCCATGTGCCATGTGAGGCAATGACAATGCTCAACCCCCTCAGACATTGTGAACAATGGCGCAAAGCAAAGCCTCAAGCAAATACTGTATGTTGTTTGGGCTACGTAGACAAACAACAGTGGTGCACGCAAGGTAATGTTTAACATCAACTCCCCAATCTCTTATTAGACTAAACGATGAAGAAATTACACATTTGTCGCCAACCTGACCGCTAATTATCGTCAGTCAAAGCAAACAGCACAGAAAGCCTCGCTTAGATCGATTACCACAGTGCGTGGGATCAGCATAATATTTTTTTTTCTCACGTGCTCTCTGCAATCTTCGAGCGAAAAAAAAATCACAAAAGCTGGCATTGTTTTCCTCCTCACATCTTCGCAAACACCCGTGCTATTATCCTTGATGTCGCCAATCCAAGGGGAATGGGACAAGGCAAACTATGGACGTTAGGTAAAACTTGAGTTTAAAAGTGACCAATAAGGATCGTATGCTTGCTTGCGTAAAACGGTTGTTGGCTGTGCTAAAGGAGCAGCGTTTCCATCGCAGGAAAGTAAGGCTCAACAACGCAATTACGCGGATGGGCTCGACGAGCTCTCGCGCCCTATAGCAGAAAAGCTTCGCTGCGTAAGCACAACAAAACCTGATCCCGGCGCACCGTTGGAAAGAATACGCAGTTGAGCGGAGGGAGTGAAGGGGAGGGGGGGGGGGATGCGAAACCCACAGCCACCTTGCCAAATGTAATTATAAAGACAGGAAGAGTAGTTTATGGCGCACACTTCCACTAAGATGAAGCTTTCATGGAATAAATTACTAAATTGCACAAAGCTAAATAGCGAAGCGCACATCAAAACAACGTGCACATTATAAAAAAAAGTGAGAAAACCATGGTAGATGAAGCAAATATTAAGGAGAAAGGTTGCTCACACCCACACGTCTGCCACTCTAGCGTGCGTCAGAAAGTCGAGGCGAGCTTCCTGTCGATAGGTGTTTTCTGGCTCACACGGAGGCACTGCTGGTTTCTCCTACCGTATAATGTTCCATAGCGCGATCCTTGTATGCTCTGCGAGCACCGTGAACCCGCCTGCAGCTCCACTACGCGCCAGGTAGTGGCTGGTACGAGTGACGTGAAAGAAATCTGCATAAGGGTTGCTGCATGGCGTACTGCTCCTCGTGTCCTTGTTTTGTTTCTGACGTATGTTCTACTTTTTTTTCTGTTCGCCATTAGCCTGCTACGGAGCAGCTGATTCTTTACCACAGCGCTGGGCTCCTCCTTACTGCGAGAGTTGAGCGAAATTATTCTGCCTATAACTTACTGCTAGAAAAAAGCAATTTATCTCAATTTACATGTAAAGCATCAGCCTGCTTGTTTTGTTTACTGACTTCCGTAGTTGAGCGCTTGTTTGGGATGTGGTCGCGCTTAAGCACTGAGTAAGTAGAACGTAAGAATGGGAGAAGCGGAAGAAGCCTTCGAAATAAGAAATCATTGCATAAAACGCAGCAAATACGACGTGATACGGCGCGTCTGACTTCTTGTTTTATGATCAAGAAAACAAAAGGCGATCACTCGAGTCTCTTAAAGTGGCTCTAAGGTATTTCCAGAAACTTGCGCCCATAGACGCATGGTGTGAGACAGCTAGAGCTTATATATAAACCATGCCGAGAAGCACTCGTTTCATAGATATATGCATTTTAAAGAGAAGCACAAGCAATCAACGGAGTGCCACTAACCACCACGTAGAAGCATACCTCGTGAGCTTGTTATGCACGAGACGCTGTCGTTATGCTCAGTTCGCTTGAGGCAAACAATTATTCATGCTTCATTTGTCGGCGCTTCTTGGGTGATTCATAACTGCCTACTTTGCACTCATACGGCTAGTTTATGAAACTGCTCGTGTACGCATTATTGGATGCGCTGAAGTTTTGGAACATACATGTGACCGATGCCTTTCAGCAGCTGATTTTCTGACCCTGATACTCGCAGGCACCAGTCGGCCCACCTCTTCTATGCCTATATACTCTAAGAGAATTTGCTCATATCTGATCTTGTAAGGCGCAGCTTACCTGTCCTCTGTGACCTCTGTGAGCGCAAATTACAGACGATAAAAATGATTGCATTAGTAGCAGGTTTATAGACTATCGTCCAGCAAGACAGGAGTTAGAATACTAAACGAGGCAGGCATTCGGCCCAGGCACGACCCGGAGGATAAAGTCTGTCTACCTAAAAACGTTAGTTCCCTAACCAAAGTTGACCCGATTCCGCGCAACATTCACTCAGTACGCAATGAGGGTAGAAGACGCGCGAGAGCTCAGGCTATCCTCAAACAGATCACTCTACAGGGACTACACGCTCTATTCGTAGACGCCGCTAGATACGACAGTGAAGACGCGTTCGCCTTATCGGTAGTGGATGCGAAAGGCAATATGGTGAATGCGGCCTCTGTGCCCACCAATTCTTCTCACGAGGCGGAGGAGGCGGCTATCACCCTGGCCATACACAGCGCACATTCTCCCCTCTTCGTCTTCTCGGATTCCCATACAGCCGTTAGGTCCTTTTCGGCGGCGCGTGTATCGAAACAGGCGAATAGATTTGCGATCAACAAGCTCACTAATTTCGGTCAAATTGGCACGGAAGCATATTTCCACATTTCATGGTTCTCGTCCCGCCTGGGAGACTCAATCCAACCGCACGGCTGCAACCCCAACGAACGGGCTCACCGGCTGGTGCGCGACTTCACGACCCGGGCAGCCGTCAACGGCCCTCCTCGTAACGAGGCTAGCATCCAGAAAGACCCATTGTGCACCTTTCACGAGATCGTCTCACACTACCGCTTGTAAAAGAGGTGGTTCTCTCCTCCTCACCCAAAACTAAATAAACCACAAGCTAGCAAGCTTAGAATGTTACAAACCCGCACGTACCCCACTCCGTGGTTCCTTAGCAGGATAGACCCGCACTTCCCGCAGTCGTGCCCCAAATGCGGAGCCGACTCATGCTCTTTCGATCACATGCTCTGGCTGTGCCCAGCCATAGAAAACTCTATACTTGCCACAAATGAACAGTGGGAGGAGTTCCTAAGAAGCGACCACCACCACATCCAACTCCAGGCAGTCCAGAGGGCCCACGACATCGCAACGGGATTTCGCCTCCCGGTGCCATCGTGGGCGGAGCCACCGACTTGACCTGAGGGAGCCTTCGGCACCCCCTGGCCAGTTTCTCAGGACCAATAAATGTTCTTGTCACTGTCACTGTCATTAGTAGAAGATAGAACTGGATTGCAATTTAAATAGCAAGCGTAAAACATGAGCGTGCATGTGAGTGCAGAAGCCAGGGACTTTCCGTCAACAGAGCCCCCTCATTATTCGCGAAGACTTGTGGTACGCAACCACAATTACATTTTTGCCTACACACAACCATTCTGATTTCAAGGCCTGACACTTCGACACATCGCTACGCATTCCAGCCGTCTACTGCTTAGTCATGCACCACGCAATAGGAAGTGGCTTGGTCACCGGTAGCTCTCTCCTTGGCAACAGCTTTCGATGACAGGGGTTGTGCAAAAGGGATGGGGTTGGAACCTATATGAAATAGCCCGCGAAAGCAGGAACAATGGTTGGCACAAACACATGTGAAACAATAAACAACGAGCGATTGCGAAAAGGAGTTCTTATACTCATAAATATTGATGTATGAGCGATATGTGTGAGTTTATGCATAGCAATCTTTGCGACCTGAGGGGGGCAAGGGCCCAGTCAGGTACCTGCAGCCTTTAGCTTCTGTCGCTTAAGCCAAGGCCTGAAATGATGAAAAAAAATTATGTTGAGGTAGGCACCCGTAGGGATGTTCTGCATATGAAGGCAGATAAATAAGATTAAATTTGGCGCAGTGGATTGGTGCAGTGTACTGCCTTAAATATCTTCCACGCAAAATAAAAATACTCATTTACAATGCTTTATTCTTAAGTCATTTAAATTACTGCTGTCTAGTACGGGGCACCGCATCAACAACTAATATACACTGTCTATCCATCTTGCAGAAAAAAATAATACGCTTGATATGTAATAAGCCGTACGATGCTCCTACTCAGCCACTATTCACAACACTTAACCTACTTAAAATTCAAATTCTCTTTCAATACTGAGTTTGTTTCATATGCAATACTGTATGACCTTTCCCCCCTTTATTTGCTTTAGTTTATGCTGCACTGAATATAGTGCTATGTTATGTTTTTTCCCTATTTTTCCCCCCTGTTTTCGTATAATAAGACTTTCTTTATGTAATCTATAACGCTCATGTATAAATTCAATATCTCCTTGTTAATGCAGACTACTTGTTTTTCTAATTGTTAAAGTGTAATACTACCTGTCTCGTATACACATTTATTTATTTATTTATTTATTTATTTATTTATTTATTTATTTATTTATTTATTTATTTATTTATTTATTTATTTATTTATTTATTTATTTATTTATTTATTTATTTTTGACACCATCCGATCTATTTACTCACATGTGAGCGCCCGACGCCCTCTGTTGACTTTGTTGGGTTTTTGGGCTGGTCAAGTTGCCTGCGCGCAACTTTTTATCCAGAACCCCACCATGTAATTCTTTTCATAGGAAATGAATTATTATTATTATTATTATTAAATATATTTCATCGGAGCCCATATATGCACCTCGACCCTGAACTGGCATAGATGCCACCAATTCCCTTTACCTGCGTCCCGTTTTTCGCGCCAACACTCCTCCTAACCATGATAACCATGGAAAATTATCCGGGGCTTAAGGGTATGAACCAAACAAATATATATATATATATATATATAATATACTGATTGCTTAATAACATAAAAGAAAGAAATTATTTGGGATACGCGTTATTAGTAGTAGAAATGTGGATTTGGTTATGAAAGCGTTAGAACGTTTCGTCGTGTAACTTTGTTTTTCAGTGATTGTGTTCTTTCTGTTCCTATATAGCTTGCGCATTTTCTGCAGGTTCACTCTAGCTAGCACTCAAGTGAGTCGGCAGAATAAATAAATAAAAATAAATAAATAAATAAATAAATAAATAAATATATATATAAATAAATAAATAAATAAATGTAGTTAAAATGCAATGTAAAATATTCCTGAGCAATCAAAAGTTAAATATTTGACAAAATTTCAGTTATATTTTCTATCTCAACTACCAACACTTAGGGCTTGCGTATCATTATGCCGTCTTGGAACCATTTTATCTAGACATTTTTTTGTCATATGATTCTAATAATTTCTTATCATCCGTCCGGGCGAGTGGCCAAAATTTGCGTTTAGAGTGGCCCGGTGTGACGCTACCTAGCAACCTATCGTCAAAAAAGCGAGAAATTAAAATATTTACAAAATATACCCCGATGCTTATAGTAGTAGATGCTAAAAATAATTTACGGCCAACATGAGTCACGTGACTTGTTTCTATAGCGTTGTCCTGAAGTTGTGCCTTCTACTTTGTTGCTGCAGTAACTAAAAACTAAAAGTGGATGGTTATTGACAGTTCCCTTACAACGCGGCTGCCTACAAATATAATCACTCGTAGGGCTATCGATCCCTGTACAGGCAAGGAAACCACTGAGCACCTTATGTGTATCTGTCCTCGCTACGACGTCACGCCTCTCTACGGACGACTTCTAACCGGCTGGACTCGAGATCATTTTCTGAGCTATAGACACTCGGACCGTGACCACATCAATTTGTGACGCAAAATGCTACTTTCGCGCTACTGCAGTTTTTCGCGTGCACCGGCCTGAGTGCCCATTTATACTTCTCCTGCGTATTGTCCAGTGGGCATGCACTATTCCCTCTCTCTCTCTTTTCATTACTCCTTCCTCATACCCTCTGTATAGGGTAGCAAACCGAACTCTCCTTAGGTTGATCCCACTTAATTTTCTCTCTTTGCTTTCTCTGTCTCTTCTCTCTCCTCTCTATCTCCCTATCTGAAGATACGCACAAACTATTTCATAAGTGACCTCGACCCACACAAACTGGGATAAAGTAAATAAAACGAATGCTATGGCAAAAGAACTGCGCAGATATTCTCTTATAAACCCTCATACCTCCAAATTCCCTTCTATGGTATTCGCTGTACCTCGTTGCAACTGATACAAAGTTATCTAGCATTCAGAAAGCAATACACTACAGTAAATAATATACAGTCTCAAGTTGAATTCATTAATTGTGGTGTCTCCCAAGTATCCATCCTTGGACCTGTGCTGTTCTTGCTGTTCATTAATGAAATCGTAAATATTGAGGGACATAAGAAAATAATATTGTATGCTGATGACACAAACGTATTTTTCTCAGGTCCAAACGTATGCGAACTGTATAAAGAAGCTAATGTGTGGATGAAGAAGTTATATGTATGGTTAAATGCATACAAACTTCAGTTAAACATAGCTAAAACAAAGTACCTGCTTTTAAAACCTAAAGGAGTAACAAACATTCCATACAGACCAATCTACTTACAAGGTAGCGAGATTCAGCAATTGACAACAATAAAATTCTTAGGAGTGCATTTCCACGAACACCTCTCTTGGTCCCCCCAATTGACACGATAAAAAAAGATCTTTCCAGGATAATCGGCATTTTAAATAAACTAAGGTATTACGTTCCATCGAATGTTAAGCTTCAAATTTACTATGCTCTAGTTCATTCCCGCCTAACATACTGTTCCTTGGTGTGGCTAACAACGACTGACACAAACCTTAATTTCCTCCTAATTCTTCAAAAGCATGCAATACGTGCAATTTCTTAGATTTTACTCCGCGAAAGCACACGACCATATTTCAAAACCTATAAAATATAAAATTAATAAAAATATAAAATAAAGCCTATCAAGCAGTTATAGAGACAAAAACTATGTTTGGAGATACTACGTCAGTATCGGTTAAATTCATCACTTTTATTGGATACATATCATGTGAAATAAACCCCGTATGAAGTACGCCAGAGCTTAATATACAAACCTCCATCACGCACCAACTATGGAGACCAACGATTAACTTATCACATACCAGACATGCTGAATCGATACCCAACCATACTACATTTACTGGAGTGTGGAACTTCTCCTAAAGCATTTAAAAGAATAATAAGAGAACTACTATCTGAAGAATACGAACGTTCTCACGATGTCTAAAACACTTGACGTACCTTAACACTTTGACATGTACCTTATAGCTGTGTAATAGTGCTAATAGTGCCTTTCACAAAATTTTGTTTAGTACTGCGATTTCTAGTGATGCGGACACCGATTACTTGTATGTAAAATAAACTCGCTTTTTTGTTTTGACCTGTACAGCATAAGCATGCATTTTTTCTGTTTTTTTTCTTGCTCCCGCTGTATCATGTCGCTGCTTTGCTGCCAGGGTGGCGCGGCCAAGTCAGGCATTTCCTCAGCCTTTAGCCGTGTCTCCCAAGGCAATTTGTAGCGAATTTGCCTTTAATAAACCCAAAGAAAGAAAAAAAATTACAAAAGAATAAAATTATTTTCATGCCCGCGCTGTTGTGTCCGTATTTAGTCTTTTGCCGGCGCTTTTTACTATGGTTCTCACCCGCTTTATGAGTTACGCATTGCTTTCCGCGATCCGTCTTTACAACCAGCTCAGCCTTCTTGACGTCCTTTCAGCATTTCAGTGCAGCCCATCACAAGTTTCCTTTGATCCCAACTTTCTCTTACCTCCATCGACAATCGCGTTTTTTTTTTTTTCGAGACCCACATCCCCTCTCCTCCTTCGATTTTGTGCACATGTTGCGTGGTTTCCTTTTCATTCTCTTTTTTTACTTTATACATTCCCGCATACTCCAGATAGCAACATTACAATTTGTGCACATGTTGCGTGGTTTCTTTTTCATTCTCTTTTTTACTTTATACATTCCCGCATATTCTAGATATCAACATTACATTTTGTGCACATGTTGCGTGGTTTCTTTTCCATTCTCTTCTTTATTTATACATTCCCGCGTATTCTAGATATCAACACTTGCTCGAAAGGCGCGCCTCGGATGAACAGCAATATTCGGCTCCACTCCGGTGCGCGTTGATCTCAGTTCCCCACAGTGACGCCCGATCACTCCATATCCCGCACACCGCCTTTGCATATAATATCTCCAGAGAGCCCCGAAGCGCTGTTGAAAGCATCAAGAGACGCCGCTCTCAGAGCGACTAAATTGTGCATGCACAACGCGCACTTCAATCAAAGAGCGCCGTGAGTGTACTCTCCACGCGCCAGATGCATGATGCGTTCATAGATGCGAGCAAAAGAATAATTAGGAGCAGAAAGAAGAGAAATAACTTTCTGAAATGTTGCCTGCCCTACCTACTATCGTCTTGCTTCGTCGAGACTAGCAGTAGAGAAATTTCGTTGCTGTCCTTTTCCAATAGCGAACGTCTGCGTGCCGGCTATAGCGAAAGCACCTATAATTATGCCACGTTCCAGTTAGGCGGTTGGAAACGATGGTATACTTATTTTGAGAAAAGAAAATGGACGCATCAGAAATACTTCAAGAAATAATAAGGGGAAGGAACACAGCCGTCAAACAAAAACGAAGAGTTGTAAAAATAGTGTTCGAAAGCGTACTGGGATCTCTTAAGTCACGTTTTTCTTTTTTTCCTTCTTTAGAAGCCTCAAGAGCTGCTGAGTAGGAACACGTCGTATTGTGAGAAAAGCTTGCGCTGCCACCGCCTTCCCTTCGCAAACACAAACACTAAGAAGTAATCGTCGCCGTCTCCTCCCTAATTCAGCACGTATGTCTAATTGTGTGCGCCATTCGACCGAGCAGCTCGGCATGCGGGAAAACAGCGGCCCTACGTTAACTCATGATAACACCAAGCCCGAAAGAACTGAGCACGTTCATGACATAAACTCCGCGCGACAGCCCGGGCACTAGCGGAAGCAAGGTACATTGAAAGGCAGGTATAATGAAAAGAACTGCAAGCAATCGGCAATACAAAACAACATCACATTATCCAGGAGGAACAATGTACGTTCCCCTCTATACCAGTCACGATAAAGCTCGTTTTAGAACATTCCTAAATTATAAGGCTCAACTTTATTAGCTCTAAACATCACGCTATCTCAAATTTACGTTAAACAAACGAAGCCGTTCCGTTTGCTCCCATTTTGCTGTATACCCGACTAATGAGCATGAGCTATCACCGTTGTTAGCCGCCAGCCAAACTCAGGACGCCCAGCTCGAACTCTTGCCACTGAACCCGTAGTTATCAGAAGTGGAGGGCCTCTGGGCCAGGGTCGGCGTTCTCAATGAATAAATTTCGGGGATATTGCACTTTGATTAAGTAAGCAAGTAGACAGGATGCCCATAACCTACTTGATGGACATTACGTGCCGCAAAGGAAACGTAATCCCGAAAATGATCAACCAGGAATAACGCGTCGTGTTACCTACGCGAGCTCTGGTGGCCATTGCTTGTCAAACACATCCAGTCCAAGCAACAACCGCTTGTTTCGGACGTCCAGACTTGGGACATTCAGCTAGAAATAGGATATCTCTCTTGTCTGATGTGAAAACCATTAAAATGAGGGATTGAAATATTGCCCTGATTAAACTTTCTGCACATTCTTCAGGGATAGAGAAAATGTGCGGTAAATGGATTGACTAAGCGCCCAGTTGTCATTGTCTCGGGGATAGTAGCTTAACACGTGACGTAGTACAGCAATGCGTTTACTGCAAATATCACTGACACCAGCTGTTTTGTCTAGTCTTTCAAGTGAACAGGCACAAATACAGACCCAAACAAGTAGCTTGGCTCATCTCTCTTCGTGCTTACGAAACAAGTGACGCGGAGGCAGTCAAACCGGAGCTTGCGTTAGAATAAATAGGCAACAAAGATACGGGCGCTTTCTGAGCGACGACAGCCTGTGTAATACATGACGTGTACGTGTAGACTCCAGCGTTACTCCCAGTAAAATATCTCGCACGGAAATATAGGAAGTAATAACAACGCAGCGAAAAGAAGACTCAGAGGGGGGTAGCAAAACTATCTTGTACGTCACGGCATTGTTGGATGCGCTATCCCATTTATTTTGTTTCAGTAAGCATATTTGGCTCTTTTACACAGGTTAAACCACAGAAAAATTGTATTCCTCAGACCTATTTGCAACTCAAACACGCCACTGCACACAGTATACTTTAGTTTCTAACTATTAATGATAGGAAAAAAATACTGCAGAGTGTTTTCACCTAAACGAAAAGAAGAGTTCCAAATATTTCCAAAAAAGACTTCACAATATTCATCATATCATTTCTGTGGTTATCAACTGGAGAAAGTTTTTTTTTTCCTTCTGATTATTGGCATTACTTTGGTCAGCTTACGAAAGGCCTTGCGGATGCGCCATCATATCTAGCGCTAGGCCTTTTGTACGCTGATTAAAATAATGCCAATAATCTGAAGGAAAAAAACTTATGTTATTTCCTTAAGGAAATGACAGAAGAACTGATTCTGGATATCAGCGCTTCTCATGCCTGCAAATGAACTTTAAAGAACTGTTAGCCCTGTTTGCCTATCAAACGTAGTACAAAAAAGCAAGGGACGCACACGTTACTAAGAAAGAGCAGCATATATCAGCAAAAAACTAAAAACAAACAATCATTAATGCTTCTACGCCGCTCGGGCGTAGAGAGAGAGAGAGAGAAAGGAAAGAAAAAAAGTTGTCGCATTGGCCAAATTAACGAGAACTCGTCATGGTATGCAATACGGTGCACTTCTGATGCCATACCGCACGTGTCCGTCGATACATTGCATCTTCCAGAATGAACTACACAAAGCAGGGAATACATTATGGTGGCTCCTGCATCGCTCAAGTGCCCCTTCGCACATATAAAGCCGGCTTCCACCACGCTGAATGCTCTAAATGCTCGGCCGCTCTACTTTGAGAAATCTCTCTAGGCCGCTTAGAGGCTGCGATTGCAGAATCGTGGCCAATGTAAACGTTATACATGAAAGCAGTTCCATAGCACAAGCGGAGAGGTGATTGTCTAGAGGTGAAGTGTCCATTGCCGCTGGGAGGACGAAGGCAAGAAGAGACTTTTTTGCATTCTCATGAATATGCTTAAAGGCTCCCGGGCTCCATTATGGCGAACTGCTGCATACTTTTCTGCCTATCTTCCCATAGTGGCCCTACCCAACGCGGTGGCTTGGCGGTTCTAGTGTTGCACTACTAAGGACGAGGTGATGGGATTGAATCCCGGTCGCAGCGGCCGCATTTCGATGGGGGCGAAATGCAAGAACGCCCTTGTCCCATGCATTGAGCTCCCGTTAAAGAACACCAGGTGATGAAAATTGATCCGGAGTCCCCCACTACAGCGTGCCTCATAATCAAATCGTGGTTATGGCACGTAGAATCCCAGAATGCAATTCTCATAGTGGCTCTGAAGAAATTTCCTAAGTATACTTCTATACACGCAAATCGCAATAAAATGATTCACTTGCATCTTAAGAGAGCCTCATTTGTACCTTATAGCATTTCTCAAACGCTGTTCTGCAAAGTCGCTGCAGGCTTCTTTTCATTCATGCACATTTTACGCTGCACGCTGTACCACTGCACTAGCGTTGTGCGTCTGTTTCTAACTGTAAGCAATATAATGCGAATAACAATGAAATATGTAAGGAAATAAACGCAATTGTCGCTCCTTATTGATATGTTGACCAGAAAGATTTAGAAAAATTAGACAATAGCAAGATTTAAAATGAATAATTTAGCTCATCAAAAAGCGTACACCGTCAAAGCTGCGAGACGGAAATAATCCTGACGCGTGCTGCGATATAATGCTCCTTGGCATTCAGCCTTACAAATGGTTCCTTCAGAAAGTAGAAATGTCAAATAAACAGTCATGGCAACAGCACAATTGGTGCAGTATCCGACACCACCAAGATAATTCTTGTGTGAGACGCCAGGGCAATGAGTTTTGCATAATGAAACTAGTCACATTGCTTAGAAAAGTACACGGATTTCGAAGCTAAAATTGTGTAGGAAACAACTTACTGCATTTGGAATGTACGATTATGCAACATATACACACACAAAGCACCGAAAGTGTCCAACAGATTCAGCGTACGAAAGACATGCACAGTTGTATAGTTTCGTAGGTGCCTTTCTATGCACCAAGCGAACCAGCGGTAATCAAAGAGGAATAACCATAAGAAGGAAATTCTGTGCAGTTATGCTCACTGTCCTTGCCTCACACTTCGATCGAAACAGCTTGCAGTTTGTAAAACATGTTCGCGCTTGTTTTGTTCTCTTTTCGTATCGTTCTTGTCCAAGTAAAGAAAATGCAGGAGTGAGTGCCTGCCGAGTACTCCTGAAGGCTCTGTTCACTCCAAATAAATGGAGTGGAATTCATCGTATTGTCAGGTTGTAGGGACGGTGAAGAACACAGTAGCAAAAACTGTGTATCATAAGACTAAGTCTTTATTGAGGGAACTTGCGCCGCTAAAAGCAAGCAACATTCAACACACAACGATAGTGGCGAGCACAGTCGGTGATCGTCGAAAATCTCATCTGCCGATCAGACACGTCGGCAATTTATGCATGGCTCGTTGAATCTCGCAGCGCAATCGCTGGTGCTTTCGTAAGTTCTAGAATTTGCACACCTATTCGTATCCCGCACGCAATCTGATTACAAAAGGCTCGGCAACAACACGCACAACACTTAAGAGTCTGCTACAAGAATCGAGAATCTTCTGATACATGCAGGCCCGTCGTGCGCCGAGTGATCGGGTTTAACATTTCATAGCAGGTGAAACGTGGTCACCGGAGAAAGATAAACAAGATCACCTGTCGGTATAAATTTATTATTTTGCGAACTGGGAAATATGGAACTTGTCCTTTGCCCCGGCTAGTCGGGATGAGAATTTTGTCAGACATTTTGTAGGAGGATCATCAACTGAATTTTTATTATAACATATTTTCTGATATTTCCTTGTGTGTGCTCAGTAGCTCATCATTATTTTCATTACGCTAGCCTTAAAACCTAAGCAAATTGTGCAAGGCGTGTCCATTTGAACACTAACTTTGCGAGTCATTGTTATGATCATACTTTTCCTATATTTTTAGATAAAAAAGATCTAGAGAATGCATTCAACGTCATAATTGGTTCGCCAAGTGACTCGTCCACTAAATGCAACACTAGGGGTAATGTAATTCGTGCGTAAAATGTTTAATGTTAGCCGTCGAGGTTGATATTAAGGAAAATAGCAATAGTATTCAATACTCTGATTTTTTATTTCCCAATTATTGCTCTTATTCCACTGAAACTTTATCTGACGTTTCATGATGGCTCATACCCCCGTAAACGCGGCCTTCCTATTACGACGACAGAAGAGAAGTGAAATTCTATGTTGGAATGATGAGTGGAAACGCAGCCAGCTGTGAAAGAAGACGACGATGACGAACGCGGGAGCAGTGGCACGAGGGCGTGCCGAGCGCGAGCACGAGCGCAACCCGAGGGGCGCCAACGGGCCAAGTGTGGAAGAAGACGACGATGCTCGAGCCATTGCTGATGATGATAGTTTTCTGTACACAGGCGATTTTGCCTAGCCATATACGATGTCGCCTAGACATACAAAGCTTCGCTTTAAGAAATGTAGAGAGATCGCATGCTTTGTCGTACGTACAACCCCACAGATGTGATAGACAAGGCTAACCCGAAGTTTGTTCTGCACATTTAAATACATATCATTAACCCTTTCCCCCGTCGTTTTTGTGTCCAGCACACTTTGTGCACGTTCTAGCAATATTTAATCAAGCGGCGTTTTCTGGCACTCCTGTTTTGAAGCGATAGCTTTGCCATTGTAGCTACTTTGTGTGGCAGTTGGTAGGCATTATAAAAGCCAAGAAACAGCGTCTAGCCGCATAGAAACACATTCGGTTTACTGCAAAGCACGGTGCCAAACAAGGACAGTTACATGTGCACGTTACCGCGAAAGCAATTTACACAAAGCTTCTGCGATGACAGGAGAACGTGCACTGTTATTTAAGCGTATTTGTAAATAAAAGAAAATTACATGCATCATGTGACCCATTGAACAGCATTTATTTCGAAACAATTCAACAAAGGTATTTGCTTAGATTGTCACAATTGCTTCGGATCTCTGCCTTGCCATTTCTCTCAGTGGTTCACCCCATTTTGGCAAAACTCCAATATATAGGAGTTTTGCGCGTTAGATTTCTGTGGTGTTGTACCAAACTCACGGCGCAAACAGAGGTGTTCTTGAGATGACAGTGCAAATAAAATAGGAAAGTGAGGATTTGTTTTATGTAGCTCAGAAGTAACACAACAAACAATTGATTTCGCGAACGCTTCGCAAGCGCTTGCTTAAGACAATATGGCGCACGGGAAATCACTGGTCGTAGCAAAAGTTTTCAGACCAATACCGTTCCGACCAGCCTGAACAACAGCCGTGTTGTGGTGCTGCTGTTGACTCTGCCATGCTAACTTAAAATTATTGAGGCCTAAAAGCGCTAAGTAGTCATTAAACGCACAAATATACCACTGTTGTTGTGGAATGCAGCGCCACAAGTGCCTTGGTCGGAAAAATGTTGAAGTGGAAAGTACCGACCACATAGATTTTTCTCAAATGTCAAGTTTCAGTTTACGGATATTACGCAACCTTACTTCCGAAGTACCTAGCATGCCCGTTTTATAAGATCATTGTGTCATTTTAACGTTGTCACTTTCTTGCAAAAGTTATTGTGAAATTTGTGTAGAAAAACAACCGATGAGTTTCTATGCTTAGTTTCCGAACAACAGGGCATTACGTAAGTAAATAATCTCGGTGAAATGGAAGCAAAACAATTGCTATTAAAAACTTGCCGATTTCATCGTTGAATTCTTTGACTCTAGGAACTAATGCCTGCATAAAACCTTCTTGCGCAAGAACAGTTTGTAAGAGCAGTTTTAAGCCGATCGATACATTGGAAATAATATTAGCGAAGGCTAGCAGCCAATGGGAAATAGCGTTTACGAAACAAAATAGTTGTGAAGTCGGCTCCATGTGGCTTACAAATGGCCTCGATACATTGCTTGCTCTGCTACCCTTCTTTTCGTCTTTTTAAATTTATTTCTCTCAATTTTGTCTGTTAGTCATATGGTATCACTCTTTTGTTATGCAAACTAGCTGGTGCAACAGATTAATATGGCAGTGACCATGTTCTCGGCGGCAATATTTTGTGTTAGCTAGCCAATGGTCGTTAAACGTGGCAATTGGCAAATCAAGGTGAACGTTTAACAACCCCAAAGCCAAAGATCAACGTTTCAGTAGAGGCGACATTAGCGGATCCGGAGGCTTTCAACTTCTTTTATATATTTCGGAAAGTGCACGACATGCATGCATATAAAGGACATCGGGAATATGGTGCACACGATCCGGACATAACACTTGCGGCGATGCGAATATTTAGAGTGTAAGAACACTCCTGCGTGTCTGTAGTGTGAGAATTCCTGAAGATGTAAGCACTACCGAATACGTCGCCATAGAACACCTGTCGTGCACGGTGTCTTTTATGTAGGTTTCACTCGGTATATATGTCAGATTCAATAATTCCCTTTCAGCTTAACGTTTGCATAAATTACCCTAAGAAAAGCATAGGAACGCATACTGTATAAACATTAGTAGTTCCCTGCACTGTATACAAAAGCTTCTTTTCGTACACCTGCAAGACAAAGCGACAATCCGAAGGGCGCTGCCTAATAAACAACTTGTTCGAATATTCTGAGAAGTAAGTTTCTTTGTTTTCTCTAATGATGCTGGGTTTGGCTAATAGCAAATTCTGACACAGAGCCACGTAGTGCGCAATCGGGCATGGTTTTTGCGACGAAATACAAGGGCTCAACATCATTCGTCTTGTTGAGTTACTCATGATTGGTCACAGCTCTCTCTAGTAAACACACCTATGGGCGGGGTTGTTCTCAGGTAAGTTACATGAGGTTGATGTTCTCCTCCCCCCCCCCCCCCCCCCCCTGTGCAAGCTCCTAGCCGTCGTAGTCGCTTGCTATTCTTTGTTTTCTTCGTAAGTAAATCAAATCTATTTTTTTTGTTATGACAATTCTAAGGACACCTACCTTCGTGTGGGTGTTCTCCCTATTGATGCTGTCGCATTTGCGGTTCCAGAAATTAGCTTGAGTAAATTAATTATGAGAGGTATCCGATCGAGAGTAACGTAACCGAGATGTAAAAAAAAGTATGTATCCACAAATATGTGATTATGGTCCGAAAAGTGATTTTCTTTTCTGCTTCTAGGTAACGACCGGATGCATATAAAGGAATTTCGAATGAAAGTGGAAATCTTGTCATACGCGCCAAACGGGCGGGGATAGGCAGTACTGTTCCTGTTTATCGATTATTGTGGCCCAAATACTGTTCGTTCAAGTATTTCTGGCAACTAGGTGTTGCTATGTACGTTTATTTCTGTTGTACAATAATGTTCTCCCATCCATGATATAGTGGTCTAGCAGGTGCACTTCAATATGGACTTGCATATTAAAAATATATGTTGAGGCTAATATCAGTGTTCTAAAGAATTCATTTCTTATTTCAGCTATTCAAGGTCCTTCCGTAATAAACCTTGGAAACAAAGTGACTACCCTTCTTAAATGTTATGATTATTTTTGTAAGATATGAAAACATTGGCCTCAGATCTGCTTAGATATCCCAAAGTCATAGGTAGTAACAACATCAGAGAAGAAGATAATGAAAATACAGGCCACTGTCAAAAGTCTATAACCTAATGGCTGTTTTTCTTCGCCCTGTGGCAATAGCATATGACAGGACGAGTAAGTGGCCTGGCGACGACATGACAAAATACACACCATCGGGGGCGTAACAGAAAGCACGCACAGACACCGCAAGCCCTGCTTTGAGCTCTTGACTGCAGTAGCAATAAAACATAGTTCATGTGCATTTTCTCAAGCGGGTTTATCAAGAATCTTTGCAGCCCGTTTCCTCAACGCCCTCATCAAAGTCGTACCGGCACCCCAGTGCAGAAAAGGTTTTGAAGAACTGTTTTATATTTTTGCTTGCTTTTTTACGTTTCAATATTTGAAGGCCATTGCAGATAGTGAAAAGATAAGGCAGCGTCGCAATAAAACAATGCACGCGCGGGCTACTACCTAAGTAAAACGCCTCAGAGAAATAGGCATAAATTTCTCGAAGTCTGCTTACTTGTTTTATAGGAAAAGTAACATTTTGTATTTGTGCAAGCAAATTCAATCAGAATGTGTTAGCAGGCAGCAGCAACGGAGACGGTAAACACACCACACCTACGAAAACACACTGAATAGCTGACCTTGTCGCACATCGTCGAAAACACATTCCAGAAGATTTTCCTGCAATAAACAAACCAGGATAAAATTGCCTAGTCTTTCAGGCAGGTTTACCATCTAAGCATGTTTGCCAGGGCCAAAATTTGCTTCTCAAAAGGGGATCCCTCGGTTAGCTGTCGCGAAGCACTACTAAAAAAACACACAAAATGAAAATACAAGATTGCGATGATATGTTTTTTGGTGCTGTCCTTGCAATGCGAAAAGGGACTGGCAACCAAGTTTCTGGGGAATATTCTATTGCCGATATCTAAGCGACAAATACTACATGCTGTATATGTCGTCAGTTAGACTGGATGCCAAAATGTGTTTTCATGTAGAGACGAGGAAATATCATAATTCTGAAAAGAGCCAAATTCATTGTCGCTCATCTAAAAGATTGCGCTCTTCCTA